>NW_024081291.1:191244-367227 GCF_003009895.1 Hyaena hyaena | reverse complement strand
ATTTGGGTGCTCTCTCTTTTCTTTTTGAGAAGCCTGGCCTGAAGTTTGTCAATTTTGTTTATTTTGTCAAAAAACCACTCTTGGTTTCATTGATCTGTTCAATTGTTTCTTTGGTCTCTATGTTGTTTATTTCTGCTCTGATTTTTACTATTTCTCTTCTTCTACTGGGTTTAGGGCGTTCTTGTTGCTCTGCTTCTAGTTTCTTTAGGTGAGCTGTTAGGTTTTGGATTTGCACTTTTTCTAGTTTCTTGAAATAGGCCTGGAGTGCAATGTACTTTCCTCTTAGGACTGCCTTTGCCGCATCCCATAGATTTGGATTGTTGTGCTTTCATTTTCATTTGTTTCCATATATTTTTTAATTTCATCCCTAATTGCCTGATTGGTCCATTCATTCTTTAGTAGGGTGGTCTTTAACCTCCATGTTTTTGGAGGTTTTCCATACTTCTTCCTGTGAATGATTTCAAGTTTGAAAGCATTATGATCTGAGAGTGTGCATGGTAGGATCTCAATTCTTTTATATTTATTGAGGGCTGCTTGATGTCCCAGTATGTGATCTATCTTGGAGAATGTGACATACGCACTTGAGAAGAAAGTAAATTCCCTGGCCTCAGGATGTAGAGTTCTAAATATATCTGTCAGATCCATCTGGTCCAATGTGTCTTTCAAGACCATTATTTCTTTAGTGATTTTCTGTCTGGTTGACCTATCCATTGCTGTAAGCGGAGTATTGAAGTTCCCTGGTATTAGCACATTCTTATCTATGAGCCTGTTTCTGTTTGTGATTAATTTATATATTTAGGTGCTTCTATATTCGGTGCATAGACATTTATGATAGTTAGTTCTTACTGATGGATAGACTCTGTAACTATTACGTAATGCCCTTCTTCATCTCTTGCTATTGTCTTTAATTTAAAGTCCAGTTTGTCTGATATAAGTATAGACACTTCAGCTTTCTTTTGATTTCCAGTAGCATGATATATATTTCTCCATCCCCTTACTTTTAATCTGAAAGTATCATCTAGTCTAAAATGAGTTTCTTGTAGACAGCATATAGAGGGATTTTGTTTTTTTATCCATTCTACTACCCTATATCTTTTGATTGGAGCATTCATCCCATTTACATTCAGTGTTATTATTGAGATATATGGGTTTAGAGTCTTTGTGTCCTTTGTGGAGTTCATGTTTGTGGTGGTGTCTCTGGTATCTTTGTTCCTTGCAAACTTTCCTTCAGAGAGTCCCCCTCAGGATTTCTTGTAGGGCTGGCTTATTGGTGACAAATTCTCTCAATTTCTGTTTATTTGGAAAGTTTTTTATCTCTCCTTCTATTTTGAATGACAGGCTTGCTGGATAGAGGATTTTTGGCTGCATATTTTTTCTGTTCATCACAATGAAGATCTCCTGCCATTTCTTTCTGGCCTGCCAAGTTTCATTAGATAGGTCTGTCACCACTCTGATAAGTTTGCCTTTGTATGCTAGGGCCCTTTTCTCCCTAGCTGCTTTCAAAATTCTCTCTTTGTCCTTATATTTTGCCATTTTTACTATGATATGCCTTGTAGAAGGTCAATTCAGATTACGTCTGAGGGGGGGTCCTCTGAGCCTCTTGTATTTCCACATTTACTTCCTTCCCCAGGTCGGGGAAGTTCTCTGCTATAATTTGTTCCAGGACTCCTTCAGCACCTTTCCCTCTCTCTTCCTCTTCTTGGATTCCTATGATATGGATTTTGCTGTGTTTGACCGTGTCGCTGAGCTCTCGAACTCTTCTTTCCTCTTCCTGGATCAGATTGTCTCTTTTTTTGTCAGCTTCTTATTTTTCTATAATGGTGTCCTCTAAATCACTTATTCTCCTTTCTGCCTCTTCAATCAATGCATTGGAGGCCTCTAATCTATTAGGTATCTCATTTATCGCTTTTTAAAAATTCTTCATGCAATATATTCTCCATTTTGTCTGCAGCCATAGTTTCTTTGATGTCCCCTATGTTGTTTTCAAGCCTAGCTATTCATTTTATGATTATTATTCTAAAATCTTGTTCATTTATGGTGCTTAGAGTTCCAGCCAGCCAGGAGCGCAGACACCCGGTGCCTGCGTGTGGCTACTCCAGGGGTCCAAGCCCACCAGGAGGGCAATGGTGGCAGGCGCGCAGCTTCTCCCAGCCAGCCAGTAGCTGGGAAGTAGCAAACTGCGAGCGGGGCGAGATGAAGCGTGGGGGGGGGGTGGGCAGGGGGCCTGGTGCGCAGGTATTTTGTTCACAAGATCTTTCTACGCCCGGAGCGGAGGTTTTTCTGTTTCAGACTCTCTTTTTCCCCCTCTCACTCCCCGTAGAGGGGGGTCGCCCCGTCCCTCCAGTCTCCGATCCAGGCCCGATTTTATCTTCCCCGGTTTGCACTCAAGTTAGAAGACTTTCTCAGTGGAATCTGCGTCCTTTTTCTCCCAATCTCTTGGGTTTAGTACGGTTTCCTATGGCTTCATATCTTTTCCCTGTGAGGCATGGGCGCGAGTGCAGGTATGGAGCTCCCTACTTCTCTGCCATCTTGCCCCGAAGCCACTTCTATGGAGAACTGGGCTCAAACCAAGAAACATTCCCTGGTCCCAGAAGACCTGACAGCATTTGCCCTGTGGGATTCCAGAATTGCACGGATCAGTAGCTGTGGTCTGGCTCTAGTTCTTCCCTTTTTTGAATGGAAAAGTCAGTTAAAACTATTCTATCCTTGGGGCACTTTGGTGGCTCAGTGGGTTGAGCACTGACTTTGGCTGAGGTCATGATCTCATGGTTTGTGAGTTCGAGCCCCGCATCGTGCTCTGTGCTGACAGTTTAGAGCCTGTAGCCTACTTTGGATCCCCTGTCTCCTGTTTCTCCCACTCTCTCTGCTCCTCCCCCACTCCTGTTCTGTTGTCGGAGGCCGAATCCGGCAGGCCCAGGGGTCCCTGAAGGATGGATGGTGTTGGCGAGTGAGAGAGCCCCGGAGATTCTTTCTGATCACCATGCAGGCATCTCCACTCTGACTGGGGCTCAACTTTATTTTAAGTGTTTTGGAGAGGGCACAGAAGTGGCATTTGCCTTAGACAATGATTTCTGACAACAAACTTCTTTGATATGTAAATTTCCCAGAACATAGACTTGTAGGAGACTCATTCATAACCTTTATCAATAGGGATTGAGGTCAGGGATTTAGATGCTTATCTTATGGGGAAGGAAGGCATCTTTAGCATACCAGACAATTTTTTTAGCATAAGAAGGTAAAGTTACTTCTCTGTGAGCAGGGGTCAAACAGGTCTTTCAGGAGATACCTTTGCTCTCATAATCACAAAAGAAGTTCCTCAGTAGATTCCTTCACAGGGAGTAATCAGCATACACAAGGCCAGAAAATGCTCCAGGCAGAAACAAATGGGTGGAGGTAGATATTTGCCCTTAACTCTAAATTAGGCTCTTTGCCTCAGGACCAGACTCAAGCCCTCTTTATTATGTAAGTCTTGGATCTGCAAGACCCTTAGAAAGAGCCTTTTGACAATCATCTTTAGAAAGGCAAGGGCATGCCTTTCCTTATGAGCAATCTGTGTGGGGAATATCGGTCTGATCTGGAATATTGTGAGACCTGGTCAATACCAGCAGCCTCATTTACAACATGAGCCAGTAGCAGCAGAAGGAGATACCAGTTTCCTTGCTGTGACTGCCATCGAGAGAGGCCGATGCGGCTCCCGGCATTTTGTCTCGCTCGCAAAAATAAAATATTAAAAAACACTAAAAAATTAATTATCCCAGGGTGCCTGGGTGGCTCAGTCAGTTAAGTCTCCAATTTCAGCTCAGGTCATGATCTCGCAGTTCGTGGGCTGGAGCCCCGCATCGGGCTCTGTGCTGACAGCTCAGAGCCTGGAGCCTGTTTAAGATTCTGTGTCTCCCTCTCCCTCTGCCCCTCCCCCACTCACACTCTGTCTCACTCTGTCTCTCAAAAATAAATAAACATAAAATTTTTTTTAAATAAAAGATAAAAAATTAATTACCCTATCCTTGTCCCTCCACTGTAGGTGAGGCACCTATGTGTTTTTTAGTTCACTGTTTTCTTTAGTTCATGGGATCAAGAGAAACACAACCTAGGAGCAACATTCAGAGCTTATTTAAGCAAGAGAAACACATCCAAGGATCTCTTTTTAAATCATGAGTTCCGGGACTTCCAGCTGAAAAGTGGAATTAAATGAGACTTCTGGGGAGTCTTGGGAGGAGATAAGGATATTTTTGAAAGTGAGAGGAGAGTGAATTAATTGGGATCAATGGACAAACGATAGTAGTTTATTAAAACTCAATTATCCCTCTTTCATATAAAGGCTTTCCACTTTCCCACCCCTTGAATCTAGGTTGGCTGTGTAATTTGCCATGTAAATGAGACATTAACAAAAACGATACAAACGCTTACCTACTTGCTGTTTCTGGGCCTTCTGCCACTGCCACCATGTGAATATGCCCAGATTAGCCTACTGGTTGATGAGAGACATGTGGCTTAATTACATTTATACTCCATCTGAGAATGTGACAACAATCAAACATGAACTAAGTCCTCGAGAGTCAGCCAGGCCTCAAGTGGCCTGCCAAGTAACAGCTGAGGAATTAGAAAGCCCAGCTGAGTTCATCCAAGTCCAACCTTAAGAAGAGGCCCGGTACAAACTGCCAAACTAAACTGAAGGTTGTTTTTTAAGCGACTCTCTTTTTACACTAGCTTGTTACACGGCAAAGGCAAACCAATATACAAGACTACTCTACTTCCATATAAACATCTGGATGGAATCTTGAAAGAACAACATGAAAATCTTCTATATCTCCCATTGAGAAGTCTGGGAATCTAGGATTACTGAAGATTAGATTTTTTTGTTTGCTAAAAGGAAGACATTTTCTTGGAAAGAGTTGAACCCTCTTTTTAAACTATGTCTGTACCTCCCCCAGAAAGTACTGTCTTAAAAACCAGACAGTGTTGTGCCCGAATCACGAGTCCCAGAGACCTCCAAGGAGCCGGCACTGATGCAAATACAAAAGTGTCTTTATTACAAGCTTGAGCAGGGGCTCACCCGCCTACCGATGTAGTGGCAGCAAGGTGAAGCTCCGAACAATAGCGAGTAGGGTTATTATGGGGTAAGGGACGGGGGTGTTATAGTGCACACGTTGTACATATAGCATCATCACATAAGCATCAATTACAATTGTACAGCAGCACCCATGGTAACAGTTTTGACCATTCAGTATCTGTGAAATGTTCATTACTTTTGGTGGGACCCAGTCATGACTTTTGAGAATCCTTTGAAAATGACCAATTATGAGATGAGTTCAAAGGGCCCACGTGGGGTTCAGGCAAGCAGTGAGAAATTGGCTAGTTTGTACAAAATAACTCTTTGCAGTTCCCAGCCTTGACTCAGACCATAGGAATGCTTTTTTGATTAGCTCATCTGAGGGTGGTCTGAGGATGGCTTTAGCCTTGAACAATCTGAGGCTTTTCCTGGAATTGGGACTGGGGCTACGTGCAGCCCGAGGTTGCTCTTAATGGAGGACTTAATTTTAGGCTCTTCAACAGTACTTTACATTGAAGAGGCTTCAAATTTGAGTTGAAAGATGTTGGGGACAGGGGAGGATGGGTCATGGAGAGGGCATGACCTCTAGTTAACCTGAGGGCTGGCCTGATCAATCAGAAGTTCCTTGGAATGTACATTTTTCCCACTGTTCCCACAGTGGGAATCATTTCCAAGTTCATGGTCTTGAGAGAGCAGTATGTGGTTAGAACATCTGTACAGTATTCATGACTTAACCCATTTAAGACCTCTGTATAGAATTTTTAGATCTTGGAGGGTGGCTGTGGAGATCTACTTGGCTTGCAGCCCCCTAAGTCTTGTGAAGTTTCCCTCCCTCGTTCATCCAGCCTGCTGCCAAGCCCTCTGGAGTCATCCACCTCTTTCTGGGACGTCTCCTTACCCTCAGATAAAGGGCCCAGTTCTCAAAGCAACCAAAGATCTGGCTTAGTTTTACCTAGTAACCATTAACTGTATAGGCTATATATACATATACATACACATACACATATACATATGTAGAGTACATAAGTGGACAATTCTATTTCTCTGCTGAATAAGTAAAATAAAGGGGTTTGGATGAGGCGATACCTGAGTTTCCATCAAGCTTTAAAATATTTTGGTTTTCATTTCATATTTTGAGGTCAGTCCGACCATTAAACTAATGGTCCATTAAACTAATAACAATGCTTCTCATAACAATTGAATTCATATAACTATGATTTTAATCCAGGTGTGTATGGAAGATTTATGTAGTTCAAGACAGAAAATAATTACATTCCTAGGTTGCCCTATCAACCTGCCTAGCTATCTAGAGAAATTAGAGATTTGTATTTCCTAATATTGTACAATTGAAAGTTTCAGCAATTAGTCCATTGAAAAGTATTTTTTAAATACTAATGACACGTGAAGTATATTGTTTTCACACCTTCTAGGACACAAGACATGTTATATCTAGAAATTGCCCCCAAAGACCTTACTGTTAGTTGGAAAAGAAAGATATTTACTTATTTAAAAGCAAATCGGGGGCACCTGAATGGGTCATTGATTGAGCATCCAACTTCAGCTCAGGTCATGATCTCACGGGTGCTGAGTTCCAGCCCCACATGGGACGCACTGCTGTCGGCCTGTCAGCACAGAGCCCACTTCAGATCCTCTGTCTCCCTTTATCTCTGCCCCCCAACTTATGCTTTCTCTTTCAAAACATAAATTAAAAAAAAAAAACCATTCAAAAATAAAGCAAACCACAAGCTAACCCATAAGAATATATGACGAATACCAGTGACATCACGTAAGTCAAAGTTTAGTGGTGAAGTGTGTAAGCTTTGGAGCCAGACTTCTGAAATCTGATCCTCGCTCCATCACTTACTGGCTATGCAGCATGGACAGCTTTTGTTTTGTTTTGTTTTTGTTTTTTACCATCTCTGGGTCACGCCCTTACGTACATATGCACAAAATAGGTATCTCAAAGCACATACCCCAGAGATTATTGTAATTATTATATATGAAGTGGCCACAACGGTTTAAATGTTAATATATGCGAAGTGCTAAGCACATAGAAACTGTTAGATAAGTGCTATGTATCTAAATGTAGACGGTAAATGGCTAGGAATAATTAGCTACTCCACATGAACTGCCCTAAGAGACAAACCCCAGCCGCCTCTAGAAGAGAAGTCAGCCAACTTCCCGACTTCAATTTCATGTTCCATCTGTTTATCAGTTTTCAGAATTGGACCAAGTGTGTTAAGATCTTTGTTTCCTCACATACTCAAAATCCGTGTGCTATGGTATTTATTATTATGGACAAATTCTAATAACAAGAAATGTGAGAGGCATGTTTTAATCATAATCATGCTCTGCTTTTTTTTTTTTACATTTTTTTAAATGTTTATTTTTGAGAGTAAGAGACAGAGAAAGAGAGAAAGGCATAGAATTCCAAACAGGCTCCAGGCTCTGAGCTGTCAGCACAGAGCCCATTGTAGGACTCAAAACTCAGGAATGGCAAGAGCATAAGCTGAGCCTAAGTCAGATGCTTAGCTGACTGAGCCACCCAGGCACACCCAGCCTGGTGTGCTTTCAAATGGCTGTTAGAATCAATACAGCTCTTGAAGCAATAGCATGGAAATACACATGTAAGCTCCATATCTATGCTGTGCACTAATGCATCTCTCTTAGGAGACTGGCACAAAGCATGCATCCAGGGAAGATCCTTGAAATAATGAATCTGGTGAAACTAATTTCAGATGAAGAATACTAAAGGCAGTATCAAACAAATGCAAAGCTCCATAGGTAGTGTTTTTTTCAGATGACTGCCTTTTTTTTTTTTTCTACACGCACCTACACAAAGTTATACAGGTGAAACAAAAAACAGTAACTCATCTCAAATTAATGTTAGAAAACGCATTCATGTACTAAAAGATTTAGGTTTCCAGAATTTTTCCTTTTGAAGTTATTTGGAGCCTAACAGTTTATAATGCTCTCAGAGCCACCTTAGAAGTGATTTTCAGTGAAAGCCTTCAGTGCTGGGTCTGCAAGTGTGGTCTCAAAAGGGCAGCATCAGCATCACCTGCATCCTTGTGAGAGATGTAAATCCTCAGGCCCCATCCCTGACCTGGTGAAATTCTGGAAGTGGGCCCAGCAGTAAGGCTCAATGAAGTCCGCAGGTGTTTCTGTTGCATGCTAAAATGGGAAAGCCCTGGCTTCCAGCAACTTTGTGTTCCTCACTGTCTTTTCTTACAGATTTCCAAAGGAATGCTATTGTCCTGTCTTCAAAGAAATAGACAATCCTTGGGTTATTTCAGGAACTGGTTCGCATATTAAAAAAAAACAAAAACAAAATACAAAATACAAAAAAGGTAAGCTCACTCTTCTTTTCTGAAAACAATGGAATAGAACTGTTCTGCCAGGGAAAGTTTTTCAAACACTTGGGCAGGACTTTTTTTCTTTAATATCTTTTACCACATAACTTATGCTAAGTATATTTTTTGTCCTTTCTTTTAGAAACTGTTGATTTAGTGAAGAGAACAAGAAATATCACATAGTACAAAGTGTATAAGTCACCAAAGAAAAAGTCCAAAAACTAAAAGTTGAAGAAAAGGCTAATACTGAATTTCATTTTAAAGAGGTAAAAATTCACAAAGCCATGGAATTCATCTAAAGAGGGGGCACTTGCATAAAATAGAAATAATTTATATGTAAAATGAAGAACTGATTTTCCCAGTTTGATTGCCATTCAGAGACACATTTGTAAATTATAAGAAGAGATTAGGGGAAAAAGAGAAAGGAATTTAGATTTGCAGTCTTAAAATACTGCCAAAGCACTGCATAAATGATTTTTTAACAGTAATTGAGTGTGTGTATAGGGAATAGCACTGTATTAACCACTTTGGGAATTATAATTTAGTTGAATATAGCTCTAGTTTTCACAGAAGACACAATCTGCTGGAAAAAGTATCTACTTTATGATGAACGTGCATGTTAAAAAGCACTAGGGAGAAAAGATAAATTTCATTTTAACATGTAGAGTTATAAGACTGTGCTCTATGAAAGAATTCTACAGCCAGTTTTTTCAGATGGACTGCAAACATTAGTGCTCTGTTAAGATAAAATGACGTTGGTCCAGATTTAGTACAGTGCCTCAGACACAGTAAGTAATCTGTAAACATGTGTTATTCTACTTTACAGTAAATTCTATTATATTTACTTTCACAGTAGAAGTATCAGCTCCTTAATTAGCTGTATTAATGTACCAACTAGGAGTTAGTGAACAAGAAAAAGAGAAGACATAATTGTCAACTACAACAAAGAGTTTATTTACATTTTAAGAGGGTTTAAGAGACTCAGTGAGAGATGAGAGACTATGGGACATACAATAATGACACTATTAATATAAATCCATGTATCATGAGGATTTATTGAACTCCAACAGTGTGTAAGATACTCTAGAGCATGTTATCATGCACTGTCAGGATATAAAAACCTGCAAAGCCTAGATTTCTTGTCTGCTGAATGAGAAGATAAGACATATCTGAGAAGTATATGAAAACTGAATACAAGGTGATTAAGTGTCCATTTTATGAGGGACAGTGAAGGGTACAGGGTCAATAAAAATTAAACAAGAGATTTATATTGGCAGGTGGTACTGGAGTTTTTAGGTGGGACTGTAATTCCTTTTCTGCTGTGTTTTTGGTTTTGTTTCTTTTTAAATTTTATTTATTTATTGAGCGAGAGAGAGACAGAGAGACAGAGAGAGAAAGAATGGGGTGGAGGAGGAGGGAGGGAAAAAGAGAAAGACAGTGAGAGAAAATCCCAATCAGGCTCCATGCTGTCATTGCAGAGCCTGATGCAGGCCTAAATTCATAAACAGTGAGATCACGACCTGTGCTGAAATCAAAAGTTGGCCGCTATACCCGACTAAGCCACCCAGGAGTCCCTGTTCTCCTGTGTTTTTAGGACAAAATCATTACCTCCCTTGCTTCCCCCATCTTCTTTCTCTTCCCCTTAAACCATAAACACTGAAGAGCTCATAGTGGTAAGGTGGAAGGAATATGATTAGAAAATTTACAAAGAGAGTAAATGGAGAGAGAATGGGATATCATCTGTTACTTGTTCCAAGAAACAACCAACCAAATAAGTGGATGCAGGCAGGGCTGGAGGCAGAAGAAGAGAGGTAAGTATTCTTGACTCAGTATCAATGGTTCATCAGAAAAACAAAATCAAATCTACAGAACTAATTGTAATTGCCACCAAGTTTGCAAATGAAACTGTGTATACACACACACACACACACACTAACTCACATTCACACATTCTAAACGGTTTATAGAGTGACTTTGCACACATTCTATTATTAATTTGCACAGCAAATATGAGTGGATACAGTTGCTCAGGCAGCTTGAAAGATTTGAGTAAAGGCTAACAGCTAGACATTGGATGGAGCCAGAATTTAGAGTCAAATACTCAAGGGGCGCCTAGGTGGCTCAGTCGGTTAAGCATCCTACTTCGGCTCAGGTCATGATCTTGCAGTTCGTGGGTTCAAGCCCCGCGTCAGGCTCTGTGTTGACAGCTAGCTCAGAGCCTGGAGCTTGTCTTCGGATTCTCTGTCTCCCTCTCTCTCTGACCCTCCCCTGCTCATGCTATCTCTCTCTCTCTCTCCCAAAATAAATTTAAAAAAACATTTAAAAATTAAAAAAAAATATACTCAAAATGGTGCTCTTTGAAGGGCCAGAGATGAAGGTGCATCCTGGTCTAAATTTAATTCAATATCAAGAAAAAAAAGTTCCAACACAGGAGTAACTATCACCTGTTGAGCACAAACCATATGATCAATGTTTTACCTCTCTAACTGGACGATCTCTTCGGCCCAGCCAGAGACTCTTTAGGATGCATATATTAGTATATGGGCTTTTGCTCATGTAATCAATAATCTCCATGGTCAATAGTTCTAACTAATAGAATGAGGAGGGAATAATTCTCTGTGCCTTCCAAGGCTGGTTCAGCTAAGAAAAGACAATAGTGTTTCTCCTTCTCTCTCTCTTTCTCTCTGGCATCCTAACTCCAGTGCTCTAAGGAAAACAGGCCATATGTGAAGGCCATATATAATTGTTCGAGAAGGCGGTCCTAGTTCACATCCCAACCAACATCAGGCCTTATGACCAGGCTGTGAGGAGCCTTCTCCAGGCATTGACTGCAACATGATAGGCCCTGAGCGACAGTAGGCTAGCTGAACTCAGCCCCAAGGGCCAAGGGAGATAAAAAGAAGTGTTGTTGCTTGAAGTTCTTAAGCTTTAAGCTGATTTGTTCTACAAATGACAACCAGAACCTCATTTTTTTTTTACCTACATTATTTCTTTAGAGAAGGCAGTTAGTTCAATTTGTAGGCTCTCTGCAGAAAACTAGCCAGGTGATGAGTATGTAGCACCTGTTCAGGTGGGAGACCTCATTGTGCAGACACAGTTACTTAAATGGTGGGGTGCAGCCAAATGAAAATGCGGGGCCACCTTTTCAGAAGCAGAAAAAAAATATATATATAGCTTTTTCTTTTCTTTTATGGTGTTTCCACCTGTTTGTGTTTTGTTGTCTCATGCCTTTTCCAGGGAAGCAAAATTTACATTTAAAATTCTGAGCATTTTTTGTGCTATTCATCTTTATATTATGCAATGCTAGCTTCAAATGTATATATCAAAACATTCAACTTCTATGTGGAATTGCCAAAATTATACAATTCATATTACATGACTCCTGTCCAAAGGGGACCACAAGTCCAGCAAGGGAGAGAAATAAGAGCCAGACTTAGAAAATCTAGGAGAAAGAGAAAACCTATGCCTCAGGACAGAGCGAGGCTAGGGATTGTTGTGGGGCATAAGCATAGTGTGGGAGTGTAGACTCTCACAGGTGACATAAGTGTGAGGCCATCTAGAGGTGCAGGGTGTATACACTCTCACTGAGCCTGCTGCCTACACAGGAGCCATGCCTCAGAGAGGGTGGGGTCTGGAGAAATCAAGTGCCCTATCTCACTGGTCTGTGGGCTCTTCACCAATACAGACAGGCAAGCCCCGAGGATCTTTAAACCTTGGTACTGGGAAGCACTCAAAGCTGGAGGAAGGGTGGGCACCAAGACAGATGCAGCATCATTGAGTGGTTACACCATAGGGTAGGTGCTGCTGGGCTGGGCTGGGGACTCTTCATGTCATAACATTCTAGGTTCTAGGATACCATGGAGTCCACACACTCACCCTTTCCCATTCCTGCACCCATGCCTGAATCCATGTTGGGGACAGAGGCTAGCAAGGGCTATGAGATGGGGAGTGGGGGAAGGAGGGTGGAGGGGCCCAGGTTGCTAGGGAGTCAGGGAGCCCTGAAGCAGAACAACCATCTAGGGAGGCTGCAGGGAAGCAGGATGTCTGGGAGGCTCCAAGGCCCATGCTTGATCCATTGTCCCTTAAGACTTGCAAATCACAAGGGCAACACATGGAGCATTCCATTAGAAAAAGAAAGAATCAATAAGTAGTTTCAAATGTAATTGAAATTCTAACAGAAGTCCAAGGTGCAATGGGAGCCAGTGGGGGTAGGAGGGGTCATCTCTGAAGTGTGTAGAAAGACTTCCCCTCTTTCAGATGACACTGGAAGGATGAGCAGGAGTTTGTGTGTCTTTGTTTCTTGGTTTGTGTGAGAGACAGGAAAAGGGTTAAGCAGGGACACAGAGAAAGGGCAAAAGAAAGGCAGGGCATTCTCAGGAGAAAGAAGGGCATGGAGGGCAGTGCTGTCTCTTAAACAGATGCTAATTTTGTAGGTAATGCACACCCAAAGCTGACATACTAAGGGGAAAAGAGAGCAGGTTCTGACAGACAAAGGACATTAAAATGCAAACCAACAGCAAACCCTGCTGTCTCAGAAGCAGGGAGGAGCATACAAGAGACAAAACAAATATTTTTCCCAAATGCAGAGCTTGAGATAGGATTCCCATGCAACCAGTTCACTTTGGAAGTTACTGCAGAAAGCGCCCTGAAGGAATAATGACATAGGACAGAGAAAGGAAGGTACCTAATGAAGGCACAGTTGCTCTGTGGGTAACTGCTACTCTTACCATGGAGCCCCCAGCCTGGAGAGATAGCACAGAAACTTCCCTCAGACTTGTCTCCTGTGGGATAAAGAAGCCAGGGTATTTTCACCAATTCCCATCCATCACTGGTGAGGCATTGCCCCAGGGGAGCTAACTCCCTAGGGCTGTGGTCTGGCCATGTGTGGCAACAGCATACTGCTAGGACCAGAAAATGCCTCAAGCAGAGACCAAGGCTGTCATTGGCATTCTTGCCAATGGTGAACTTCAAGGCAGGATGAGAGGTGTGGGCAGGGTACAGTGCTGGCCACAGCATCTGACTGAGTAGCTCATTGAGCTGAGGTAAGGAAATGGAAACGATTTTCTTCTCCAGAAGAAAGTTCTGGAGAAGACCATGACCTAAGCAGGGAGATAAAATGGTAGCTGGTACTTCCTAGTTCTCCAGTGAAATGAATCGATTCACAGAGTTTTAGCACTCAGTATTTCAACCGCCATCTTACATGACAAAATTGGGTTTTCTAAGAGCAAACTGACTTATCCAAAGTTTCACAGCCACTAAGAGGATGAGTTTCATAGTGTTGATTCCAGTCTTTTTTCTACTATTACATACCTCTTTACTAACATAGCTGTCACCTTGAAAAGGAAAAAAAAAAAGAATAAAGAATAAATGGAGATTGGCATAATCATCTGCATGCACCAGGACATAAGCAGCTTCTAGAAAGTGGATTTACAAGTGAAGTCAAAACAGCAGCCGGTATCAGAAGCCCTCCACCTTCTTGAAATGTATATAAATATTTTCTTCCAAGAACTCACACTACCTCCAACTTCATATCCTCTACAATTTTGGAGAAGCAACAGAACATTTTCCACATAATATTGCTAATGTGTCCTATCTGTACATTAAGGTATATAACATGAATAAGTAAGAAAAACTAGATTTCCCCCAGTTTAGTAATAAAGAGTAACACTGAATTATGGAGGGTAGTTATGTATCAGTAGCCCTCCAAGGAATAAATTAGCATATACCAGAGGAACAAAATTCTACTATGCCCAAACACATCACAGGCTTCTAAGAAACAACTTCAAGAGCTAAAAAGAAAAAAAAAATCAATATTAACACAATATTTAATCATTTATAGAAGGACAGTGTTCTTGGCACTGTACCTTAATAGCAGTCTAAAATTATATCCCCTAGTATAAGAACATGGCTTTAGCCACTGGAGTGATTCAGCTGGTATAGTGATTTATTCAAGGGGTATAAAAAGATTTGAAATATTAAAACATTAAATTTGAAAGGTTATCTTCTCTGCCTGGACAAAAGCTACATATAAGGGTAAAAATATGACTTGAACAAATAATAGGACATCTAGAAATGAAGGATGCCTTCTAAAGGAACAAAACTTTTAAAATAAGGTAAATAGAAAGTTTCATTAAAAACATCTAACATACTGAATATACATTTGAGGGCAAATGTAAGAATAAGTCATTGTCATCACTGCCATGAGAATCTTAAATATCAAAATGCTACAGAGAAGTTATTTTAATGATAGTTAAATCCTCTAGAGAGCCAGGTGAGCTTTTGACGTCAATCTCAACTGTCCCTAAAAATTCTTCCCCAAATGATACACGATCCCCCAATCTTTCCATTCAAACAGCTACAAAAGATCACAGTCTCACACAGCTCATACGTTTTTTAATTCAACTTTTGTCAAACTGATTTATGATTTCGAATTGGACTTATGTCAATTTGATTTATGTTCCAGCTCTCGGTCGATGCTATGCGTACTTACCATGACGGAGTTGTCACATAAGGAAGGGGACCCACAGGGACAGAGATGATACACCTCCCAAGGTGCCATTAACTGTAAATAACAGAGCAAGACTTGCCCTTTGCTCTAAATGGTCCATGAGCTTCCAGAAGCCTGCGTCTTGCACATCCAGGCACAGATCAGATGCGTGGACTCCACTGAGATAAGCAAACAGATATAATCCAGTGCTTTCTGGGAAGGCAACACCTCCCATAAAGTTCCTTTGTACTTTTAAAGAACAGATGAGTTAGGAAACCATTTAAAACTCGTTACCTATGACCATTAAGTGATAATACATTTCTGTTCAGCTTGTCTTGCTACAGAAGGAAAGCCTATGTGGTTGTCTCAATTTTTCCCACCTTAATATGGACATTTTGCCCATCCCAGGGAGGAACAGGTTTCAAGGTTTGGTGGAGAAAAAAGATGTGTGAGATAATACTGCACCATCAACATTCACACAAAATAAACTTCTCAGCCAACACACCCAAGGACTTGACAGTAAATTATCTGCCCTTTTAGGAGCAAGATTATGATTTCACTATTAACAACTGTTGGCCAGGATATAAGGTCCTAGTTTCTCCACATGTGGTCTGCCATTAGCACACATATTCTTCAAAATCATTGATGTCACTGCTAAGTATAATTTAACTTTTTTCTTTTTATTATTAGTTCATTACCATATTTGACTTCTACAAATCGAAACTAAAAAGTGAAGTATAGACCAGGTGTCTATCAAGCATGTTAATATTTTCTTGGATCACCACCAAACAGTGCAGTGATAAGATTCCCCAAATGATCTTTTCCTTAACTTTGGTTTGCAGAAAACACTCTCTCTTTAACAATTAATTATCGGCATAATTTCTACAAATAGCCACTGTTACTACCTCCCCTGAGATCACCAAAAGTTAGTTTGAAAAATATGTTTTGAAAATATTTGAGAAGAATATTGTTTCTACTGAATATCTGCAGAGAACAGAATATACCATGATGTCAAGGCCATGGCAATGCCAGAAAATATTCTTGTCTAAAGAGATCCTCAGATACAAAACAAGCCCATTAAGGGGCGCCTGGGGGGCTCAGGCAGTTAAGGGTCCCACTTCAGCTCAGGTCATGATCTCACAGTTCACGGGGCTCGGTTTGTGGGTTCGAGTCTCACATTGGGGTCTGTGCTGACAGCTAGGAGCTTGGAGCCTGCTTCAGGTTCTGTGTCTCCCTCTCTCTCTCTGCCCCTGCCCCACTCATGCTCTGTCTCTCTCAAAATAAACATCAAAGAAAAAAAAGACCATTAAAATTTTACATTTTCTGTAAACTTTAAGTTGTGATCACCAAGAACTATCTGGCCAGTTTCCTACGTCCGGATAGCAGCACTCAAATTATAGCATATTCAGAGAGTTATGGAAGTTTACTCTTCATAGATCTTCAATCAAGAAAACAGTCACATCTTTAACCAGTTTATGAGCAGCTGTCTAATTCAGGAGAATGTTCTAAACCAGTCACAATGATCTAATCCATCCCTAGAATTTTATATCAATTAGATGCCCATTCTACTGATCTCAGGATTTCAGGCAGCCTTGAACTCTACTTGCCAAAAAGCGTCTGATGCTATGAAATTAATTTGAGGAACTGTGTATTTCCTCAAATTAGCAAATACCATAGCACCTCAAAACCATATTGGATTCTAGCAAGGACTGATGAAACTTTCTTACACTGAAGGTAAGAACACTAGGCAAGGCCCCCACAAAAAAGCCAGGGGACTCCTCCTCCACATCTAACACCCCAGGCACATGACTCAAATTTGTATCTTAACCGAATGACAAATTATGACAGGTTTTATACAGTGTTGTTGAAACAGCAAGTGCCAAAGTTCTCTTGTGATGCTTCTCCCGTACCAATGGCTCCAAGCACCACGTTGTTCTAGGTCACATCAGTGAGATAACATAGAAGGCCATGAATAGCCTTGGAAGAAAGCAATGGTTAAATACAGAATAATGGGGCTGTTACATTTTATTTCATGTTATATCAGCAAATTAATCAGTTATGTAGCTGTTTCTTTCAAGACCACTTGCTCTGACCTTTCCATAGCTCGGGCGGTTTAGCGAGAGAAGAGTAAGAATTCATCGCAGATCCTTCTATGCTCTTGCAGTATAATAGGTGTCACAGGGAAAGCTGATTAGCCTTGTTAGGAGAATGTTTTTCCAAAGGAGTGGAAGTGCTCATGCTCTGCGTGGTGCTTTTCTTTCTCTCATTAAGCCTGACATTTCAGTGCTTTGTTGCAAATTAAAAACCCACGATTGCGCTGGACCGTCAGTATGAAATTTTGCCTGATGCAGAGAACACAGTACAAAGAAACGAAAGAAAAGCAAAGAAAGAGTTCCTGATGCATACTTTGTAGCTGTGGTCACTTGATGACCGTTACCAAGCAGCAGCAGTACTTGAGCCAGTTTTTAGACAGCCACGGGCAGCTGCTAGAAAACTGACTACCAGAGCAGCCTCACAATTGACAAATCAGAGTGGACTTCAGCGGGAAAGCCAAGCACATTTGCTTTGTCTCCTCTTCATTCCAAACTACCTGCCTTTTCCACAGGCAAAAGTTTTGTCAGAATTCTTTGATTTGTATTTTGACCTCGATTTCAATTAAGCTTCTGCTTCACTTTTACAAGTAGAGATCAAACCAGATGGTACCCGCAGCAACAGAGAAACAGAGCAACAGGCTGTAAGGGGTGGGATGGCTTTGGGTCCGGCGAAACTATCATTACGATATAAGGCTTGGGTTTTCTCTGGAAGTAGAGAGATTCGAAGTATGTGCATATGTCACTGCGACCTCTTGATACTATAATTTTTGTCTTATTGATAGAAGTGTATAATTCATGTGCATTTTTCAAAAAAAGAATAGTTGTTGCCCTATTTAGGAACTGCACCAGAAATGGGAATTTTACTCTGAAAAAAGTACTTTGAGAGCAGAACATACTAGGAAATAGATTTCTATTTTATTTATTAATTTATCATTAGATATAATGGGCATGGACTGAGTGAACAAGTTATGAGGGAGAGCCAGGAAAATTCTGTTCTGAATATAAACAGCATATCCAACTATATGCAGTAAATAACTACACAATATTAATTTTAGATAGGGAGATATACAAAGATAGTGTGATAAATACAATTTCTAATTTTTAAAAATTTTTTAAATATATTTCTGAGATAGAAACAGGGTGAACAGGGGAGGGTCAGAGAGAGAGGGAGACACAGAATCTGAAACAGGCTCCAGGCTATGAGCTAGCCATCAGCACAGAGCCCGATGTGGGGCTTGAACCCACAAACCGTGTGATCATGTCCTGAGCCAAAGTCAGATGCTTAACCAACTGAGCCACCCAGGCGCCCTTCTAATCATTTTATAAGTAATGGATTTAATCTCATTTTTATAATTTCTATTTCTACATATTTCCCCTTTCACCTGGATGTAAGTAGGCCTGGAATTTAGGAACCAAATATACTCTAACAAATATAAGACATTCCTATCCCTTTTTTTTTCTTTCTAAAAAATACCAATCACATGCAACATTAAAAAATGCAAATGCTATGTAGAATATCTGTATTATCTAATTCATGTTGTCGTTAGTAAGAAAGCAGTTGAAATTATATCTACTAAAATAAAGGAGTAACAGATTACTAAGCTAACATTGTTAGTTAAGGAATTAATAAACATGGCATCTTCGTTTTCTATTGTCACGTAACAATATTAGTGGCTGAAGACCACAAGCCTCCCAATTTCTATGGATGAGGACCTGCAGGTACAGCTTCGTGCCACTGGCTCAGGGTCTTGTGTGAAATTACAGTCAAGCTGTTGCCTAGGGCCATGTTCTTACCACAAGACTGGATTGGGAGGGTTCCCTTCCAAGGTGGTCTGCGTGGCTGTTGGCAGAGCTTGGAACACTTGCATCTGTGCATGATTGTCCCTCCCCACAGGTCTGCCTCACAACATGGCATCCTGCCTCTGCACAGAGTAAATGACCCAACAAGGAACAAGAGAGAACATCCAAGATGGAGGCCAGAGCCTTTTCTTACCCGATCTTGATGTAACATCCCTTATGGTTTACCACATTCTATTCATTAGGAAGTCAGTAAGTCCAGCTCATACCCAAGGGAAGGGGACTATACAAGAGTGTGGATACCACAAGGCAGGGGTCATCTGGGTGAAAGCAGAGGCTGCCTTTCACACATTACGTTGAAACTCTCTTGGAAAGTATCCCTTTAGGTCTCAGTTCTGTTTAATCAGCAGCTATTTCTCAGTTGTAATAATAACTGATTCAAATATTCTATATCAATATGATACCTGGCTAAATCGGTTATTTGAACCTCTTGAACTGAAGGCTCCAATAAGCACATGTAAATATAATTTAGTCCTCCAAATAGAGTAAGTTATGTCTTCTGATGTGGCCCATTTCTGACCCTGTAGGAAACCAATTTAAACTTTTTACACTATTTATAATTGCCTCCAAATGTAATCCCTTTTTTTAAATTTATATTTTCATTAGTTAATATACAGTACAATGTTGGTCTTAGAAGTAGAATTCAGTGATTCATCAGTTATGTACAAAACCCTGTGCAAATCACAAGTGCCTTTCTTAATACCCAATCAATCTTATTTCTAATTATCAAATAATTGTTAAATGCCATTAGATTGTTTGGAAATGAGATTGTGAAATCTTCTGGTAAAGTATTAGTAAACTTCAGTTTGAAGCATAAATCAAATGTGATAAAGAAGGATAAATTCTATTTCAGTTTGGCAAGAATATTTTCCTGGTTCAGCAGAAGGGGATTAAATTCTGGACAGAAACAGACAAAAAATGTAAAAGACTTGGAAAGCTTGATTGATTCCAGATCTACCATTGCCTTAGTTTTTCTTTTTAATAAAAAAACGAAAAACAAGAGCATCAATCAAAAATAGGTTTAGCATCTATACCTGCCTCCATATACCTATCCTTCAATTCATTATTTCTCAAGGTAAGAAATGCTATTCAAATCTTGCTCCATATTACTTATATTATCTTTATAAAAGCTTCATTAAGGATTACATTTCAATTCCAATAATAAGTCACCATTTCTGGCCCTTCACCATTGACTGAAGGATCTTTTTTTTATACATTCTGTATCAGGCTGTTACATTTTTGGCTCTTTTTCTTGAGGCAGAAGTAAGGATATCAGAACATCAGAATCATATTGGATCCCTACTGCTTATTACTTTTTTTTAAGCAAGAAAAGGTCAGGTCAATCCTGTGACCCATTCAGATACCGGAGGATGTCATGGTGAGGAACTAAATCCTTTCAGAGCATCTGTCTCCCTGACCTGGCTCTTGCCCGTGGTTGGCCTGAAATTGAACCAGTTGGATGGGACAAAAGACAGGTGCTAATGATCATGCATATCTGCAAAAATCACACCTCATAGTACAATAGTCTCCTCAAGGCTTTCAGAATACCTTCCATTGAAGTGATTCATCACTTTCAAGAATGCCACTTTAAAATATTTCTAGCAATCACATAAGGCACGTGCTGAGAATGACATGAATTAGATCACTTTAAATACACAGAGGTAAATTTCTTTCCCTAACTGCCTCCACTATATAAGTAGAAGATATCATTTCCAGTTTAGGGGCTATTCATTAATGACAATGCAAGTTCACATAAGAATTATCCACAGAAATACACACACATACACACACAAATGTACATGTACACACATGGTATACTCAGGCTCGCACATAGTGTGAATAATGAAACAACTTGCCATCTAAAATGATGCTAAAATATACTTTTACCACAGCATAAAGGGCACTTGCATGAATATATATGCATCAAACGGCTAAGATGTACAGGCTAAGCAATTTAAAAGGAAATTGAGTACTAACAAGTAGTTTTCATTTAAAAACTCAAGTTTGTTTCCTAGGCCAAAAGAAAAAACTCTGAGTACCAATAAAGTGATGTAAACCTCTATTTTAATTCCTACTAGAAAACAGGTCTATTGTTTGAATCAATCAGCCTTACATTTGATTTTAATATGGCTGCCCTTTCCTCTGTGTATGCTTTCTCAGTGGGAAAACAAATTCTTCTTCAATATCTTTACAAATACAGAAGATATTAGCTTGCCCTATCAATTAGAAGGCCTATGTTGTGAGGAGTAACATACTGAAAAGATGCACCTGTGATTTAGCATTTCTTTATCAGCTTCCCCCAAAGTAACAACTTTCACGTGTGGGACCTTATATTACCCAAAGATAAAAGTATCCAGTGAACTTTCTGTTGGACTACCTCCTCTCTATTTTCTCCATCTTGCCCTTTTGTGTGCCTTACCTTAACAACATGACTCAGCCATTACTCCTCCTTGACGTAAAACAGCACCTAGTGATTTTTCTTATCGTAACCAGACTCAGAAAAAGGCGTACATCAGAAAGCCTTCAAGATACTCTGACGTCTTATTTCTCAGAAGGACTTTACATGGCTTTGATGTGTCCGTGTTTCAATTATTATCTGTTTTCAGTCTCTAGAGAGTTCTCAGGAAGGCGAGAGCTTGATGGTAACAAGAGACAACCAGCTGTTTTAGTCAGCTAGGGCTGCCATAACAAAAATGCCAAAGACTGGGTGGCAGAAACAACAGAAATTTATTTTCTCATAGTGCTGGAGAGCAGAAATCACAGATCAAGGTACTAGCATGGTTGGCTTCTGATGAGAGCACTCTCTTTGGCTTACAGATGGCCATCTGCTCTCCAGGTTTTTACATGGCTTTTCCTCTGTGCAGCACACTCCTAATGTTTCTCATTGGAACATCAACCCTTTAAGACCTAATTTACCCAATTATCTTCTAAAAAGTCTTATCTCCAAATATAGTCACATTGGGAGTTAGGACTTCAACATATGGATTTGAGGGGTGGAGGAAAACATTTCAGACCTTAACACTTGCCAGTATGCTGGGATCTTAAATGATGTCTTTAGGGTCCCACAGGAAACTCTATGGTTCCTTAAGGGGTCATTCAGCTCTAGAAGGTCTGTGAAATTCCGTTTGCTAGTCCCATCACAGGTTATCAGCTATCTCTGGATCTATGTCTTGGTATATAGACCAAGTACATACGGACTTGTATCTACAATATTGGAGTAGCCATTGGCAATTCTAAAGGAAACTTCTAAACTTTCCTTTACATATTAGGAAATAAAGCAAACCATTTACCAATGACTCACAGTGATCCAGGTCTGTCTTAAAAAGGTGCCATTCTTATGATCTAAATCTCTATCCTTTTCAGATAGTACTGATCATGATTTAGGGCCATGAGAGTGAATCAATCCTTCCTCCTTCAATTATTCATTCACTCACTCATCATCTATTTATTGTTTGAACGTGCTGGTCAATATCCAACACACTGGGATTCAGAGATAAGGAAGACAAAGTCTCAACTCATAGTTGAGAACTGAATTTGAACTTTTAAAATTTGGACCTTTGGACCTAAGTTTGAAGGACATAATCACTAACCTGGTTTCAGTACCCTAAAAAGGTGGATCAAAATTAAAATGCTTTCAGTTCAGGAGCACTGCTAGGCCATACAGTGCCTTTATGCAAGTTACAAAATGCCAATCTCTCTATGCTCAGATTGGCACATGAACAGCACCAGCATACAACAAGCACACCTTTCTTCAATGGACACAGGCTAAGCACAATGCACAGGGAGGATTGTGGCCACCTACAGTCTCCTCAGTTGTACCCTCTTGTCCAAAGAACCCAAATAGCACCATTATATGTGACAGTTGTCTTCCAGGTGGTGGGATTCAGAATATATTGGGAAGTAACACAGGCCACCAGCAAACATTCCAACTGAACACCACCCCATACACCAAAGAGTTAACCTGAGATGATTAAGGTCTGGGAGATTTCAAGGCCAATTAAAAGATTAAGGAGATTAGTCGGTAGACTCCCAGAACCAAAAAAATGTGAATATATAAATTCCACAACAATGAAATTCCAGAGATATCTGTGACTGATTTTATTCTGAGGAACTCTTTTATCTGCTAGAGAGAGAAAGGTAAGCTACCTTCATGTCATGCTTGTTCTCACCATCTATTCTCTGAATTATATTACAAATGAACTATGAATAGGGACCTAAGCTGTGAATGCCATACCGTAGAAGTACTTATTAAATGCAAAGCAACATTATCTTATTTTAAACAGAATTTTTTTTTTAAAAGGAAAGAAATAAAGAAAGAAAGAGAGAGAGAGATTTTAAAAAATCAGTTAGGTAGCAATGACTACTTTTAGTTACAGAAGTGATTATTGGGTGAAGAGGGACAGTCTCAAGTGTCCTGTGTACAGTATCTTAAAATATCTTTATATTTCATTTATTTTAGTTCATGCTTTTCTAGTAGGCATGCATGAGTGCATGCCATCAATTCAGTGACTGAGAAATTTGATAACACCATTTTTCTGTATCATGAAGATAAATACACAACTTAGCTTTGGGCTTATAATTAAATGAACCAAAAAACTCTGATTTATTAAAATTCTTTGCAGATTTTTGGACAGAAATTTATTCATGCTCAAAGGTAACAAGAATTTATTGTAAAGGTTTTAGAACTGAAATTTGTATTTATTTGGCCTACAAAAGACGTTAAGCAAAACCTCTATTCCCTTGATTATATTGTAAGTCATATTGAGGTAGACCAAATCAATAAGAAGATTGATAGAAAATATTGCTGGGATATATGCTGATAAAATATAAATATCATTTTTCTTTAAAAACAATTTTATTATTGAAATCTAGCTGATAAACAATGTTATGTGAGTTTCAGGTACACCACATAGTCATATGATGTTTAATATCAAAATGAGTGCAATGCCTGTGACCATACAGCAGCCCTAGACTCTAGGGCTATCAGCTAGAATCTATATTCTAGATGATCACAGATTCACAAATTGTCATTTCTCCTTTCCACAAGCACATTTGGTTTCAATCTTTATCAAACCTATTTTATCTTAATTCCCTACTAATATTCCCTAACCTATAGTGCCATTTCCATTTGTCCCATGAGTTTTGGAAATTGTTATTTCTTGAGATGCCTGGGTGGCTCAGTTGGCTAAGCATCTGACTCTTGATTTTGGCTCAGGTTATGATCTCACAGTTAATGGGATGGAGCCCCACATCAAGCTCTGTGCTGATAGCACAGAATCTGCTTGGGTTTCTCTCTCTCTCTCTCTCTCTCTCTGTGTATGTATGTGTGTGTGTGTGTAAACACTTAAAATTACACCCTTGTATTCCCTCCAAATATGGGAATGTGTACACACAAACACACATTATTTTTTCCATTAAAAATATCTTATGGAGGGGCGCCTGGGTGGCTTAGTCGGTTAAGTGTCCGACTTTCGCTTAGGTCATGATCTCTCTGTTCTTGTGTTCGAGCCCCTCGTTGGGCTCTGTGCTGACTGCCAGCTCAGAGCCTGGAGCCTATTTCAGAGTCTGTGTCTCCCTCTCTCTCTGACCCTCCCCTGCTCACGCTGTCTGTCTCTCTCCTAGAAATAAATAAAAATATTAAAAAAAAAATCTTACGGATATCTCTCTGCACTAACACAAAGAGAACTACTTTATTTTATTAAAGGGCTGTATGATATCCCATTGTAGGACTCCCCGGTAATTTGTCAAAGACAGTTTAGATACACTTTTTTAATTTTGTGTATAACAATGCAATGAAATTAACATACATCTTTATGCACTCTTTATACACCATATTTTTTCCACGTAATTAATTTCTCAAAGTGAGATGGTGACTTCAAAAGGTTATTCTTTGATGAGACTCTTGGGAAATGGACCCATTTGTAGATTCTCACAGAATTTATGTAACATTCCAAGATAATCGTGGTCACTAACTGGTGTTAGCCAACTTTAGTTAATTGAGTGGTTGACTATTCTAAAAATAAACCTGACCTTTGTAACTACCTGAACAAATACAACTGAGTGACTCTTTCACTTTTTCCTACAGTGATAGACTCTACACAGCCATGCAAAACTTCAGCTGAGGAGGTTATGGTGACAGGCAACTCTTTACTCAAAAGCAATTTTTTATTGTTTGACTTTGATACAAATGAAAGCCAACCCACCATTGTTATTGAGAAAGCATTAGCAACTATTGGTTTTACTGCATTCTTTATTTCTTTCTTTTATATTTCTTTTATTTATTTATTTTTTTAGAAAGAGAGAGAAAAAAGTGCAAGCAGGGGAGAGGGGCAGAGAGAGAGAGAGAGAGAGAGAGAGAGAATCTCAAGCAGATTCCATGCTCAGTGCTCGGTATAGGGCTCCACATAGGCCTGACCTGGGGCACCACACGGGGCTCAGTGCTATAACCTTGGGATTATGATGTGAGCCACAATCAACAGCCAAAAGCTCAACAGACTGAGCCACCAAGGTCTTCCAGTTTTACTGCATTCTAATATACTAACCATTACTGGGAAAATACAGCAGGTATGAGGTTAGTGTAGTATACTTGAAAGACCGTTGTCCTATGGCAGGCTTGTTGCTATCAAAATTTGTAACCGTGTCAATATTCTCTAGCATAAGGCTTCTTCATTTGTAAAATAAGACAAATAAAACAGACAAACTCCATGGTCCTTTCTGGTTGTATATAGTGTATTATAATCTCTGCCAATAAAGACAGCTGTGCCACATTACTTAACTTCCAAAATATTCCTCCCACTTTGACTGAAAATGGAATTAGTAGAAACAGTTTTCCTAGATCTGTTCAAATTGTATAAAACTGGAGATACATGTTCATATATCCTGGAATTTGCCACCAAAGTGGACATAATGATTCCTACTGCACAGTGTTTTTGTGAAAATTCAGTGACCGAATACTCTTAGAACACTTTGTATAGTGCCTTGCATATACTGAATACTCAGTGACTACTACTTTTCTTCATTGTGATCACTGGAGAAGGTTTAGAGCTTGTGGTTAAAGGCTATAGCACTATATTCTATTTTAAATCATGACATTGTTTAAAACAGCAGAATTAAATAATCATTATTAAAAATTTTTGACATAAATTACAGTGTTCCTTAACAAAGTATAATTGCAAATGTATTTACTCATGAACTAATATTGAAAGAGCAAAAATATAAAACCTAACAAGCAGAAGAGATTACCAAGAACATACTTTTAACGATCTTCAACCATGGTCAGTTTATCTAGTTTCAACCCATGAACTGAAAAGAGCCCTGTTACGTAACTTGAGTAATGATGGCAAACCACATCCTTGATGGAAGCTGCATCCCAGGGTTCTAGCACTGAAAATAGCTACTTCTAGCATATATAAAGGCCAGCACATGTATATTTTATGCACTTTATGATTTCATAAGATTTCAGGCTATAATGTATTACAGCAAGAAAGGACATATGCAATCATTAAACCCATGAGAGCGAGAAAGAAGGCTCCAAACCTTGACCTTATTCAAATCAATCCTGTCCTAATGTGCATTACACATACTGTCCATACTCTAACCAAAACCAACGAAGGTTTGCTTCAGCCTCTCTGCTCCAAATGCAACTCCATCCTCTCACTTTTGGGAGCTTCCCATGCACTTTCTGTACAGAATCCTCACTCTCAACTTTTCTTAAGCCTATGGTCAAGCTGACCTTCTGTGCACGGCAGACAATAACCCTCCTGTACTTGGTTTGCAGTCAGATTCAACTTCTATGATTCAATGTGGCTCTACCACTGGATTCTGAATCCACAGAGGCCCTAAAATCCAAGTGTCTTTTACTCTTTCATAATACGATGTGCTTCTTACTCATCCAGCATCAGGTCCTCAAAACATAGATTTAGAATTTAACTGAATTGAATCAAATCGAATTGAAGAGGACTGCTGATTCAATTTTTAATAGACGGCCCAAAACTCATATGCTTACTGGGTTCCACTAGTAGTCGAGATAGAAAAAATAAGCCATTAAGTGCACAACGACTAAACCATTAAACTAACTATAATTCTGCTCATCTTTTTGTTCCTTAAGTGTTATTCAGAACCAGGAAAGTCTGGGGATTTGAGAGAGTTTTAGTCCCTAATTCACTTGACTAACAGTGTCCCTGGGCCCAAAGGATCAGTGCCATCTAAATGCTAGATACGCAAGGGTGAAAAAGATGGACAACAAGAATTTTTCAGCTTAGTGGGATAAGAAGCTAAGTAGATAATTAGAAATCTGTCTCACAACAGGGTAAATAGAGGAGTGTGGGACTCCCTGAAAGGCCTCTAAGAACCATCTACGATATGATGAGAAGAACAGTGGGAGTGAGCCAGCTGACAAAGATACAAAAGGAGAAGGGGGGTGCTAGACCCAATTACAGGGCTATGGAAATCCAGGTGCAGTGTTGGGGGGGTATCAAAAGATAAATCCATGTTAATTTGCTTATTTTTTGTAGCAACCACAAAAGGACCTTCATAAATGAACTAAACATTCATACCTACAAGCTGACACCATGCCACTCAGAAGGATTTAAAATAGAAACCACAGTTTATTGGCACGATAGTATCAAGCATCCTCCAAAGATCCCCACAAAATAAGTAGGAGAGATGCTCCCCCTAAAAAACCTCAGGTCCACAAGAACCAATACCTCTTGTAACAATGCCACAGCTTCCAAAAACCCCAGCAAAGTCATCCTCAGAGACAAGAGTCACCACACTCAGAGAAGATTAATGGTAATTTGCCAGTCAGGGAGAATTTTTCCACCAGCAAGAGTACCTGGATGTATATTCCACATTTGAGCAGCGGCAGACAGTTAACCAGTCGACATCATCTCCTGTGGAAGGGGAAAGGGTTTGACAAGCATCTGCCCACACTCTCCTGTGCTTAGTTCTGAGTGCAACAGTGCTCCAGGTAGTGGACACAGCACGTAGAAGCCTGTGAGAAAGGAACAAACAGTACCTTCTGGTGTCTAAAGCAAAGTTCATAAAAAGACTGAAGCATTTTGGTAGTTGAGAGAGAGTAAGAGGTGCTGGAAGTGGCAAGCAAATAGCCACAGAAGCCCAGGAGAATGTATTTCACAGGACTCTGGTTTAATGTGGGACTACTCGAAGGTTTAACACAAGGGGATGATTTAATCCCACGTGCATTTTAGGTAACTACCTGTGGCAATTCTACGCACAGGAGATTAGAAAAGCACAAAACGGTCTGGTATCTATGTCTACCTCTACACATCCACTCTGCAACTTTCCTGGCCCTGTTCTCTTCCCCAGGGGTTAGTCTGAATGCACTACAGCAATGAGTTCCCCACCTTCTGGCTTTCCGTTAGGGTCAACTATGCAGAGCCCTAGCAAGAGATCCAACGGAAGGCAGAGAATGAGGCCAGGTAATTATTCCCCTGGCTTCTTCCCGGCAAGGTTCCTTCCCTCAGATTGGCCATGTCCTTCCACCAGGTGTCAATGCTCCTTTCTAGGTGTTCTCAGAACAGCTCGCTGTCACCTGGGTTCTGATAACCACTCCTCCTGAGATCAGCTCCGGGAGTACTGAACTATCTAGAACTATTCTTATTTTTAAGTGTTGCGTCTATTTTCCCTGAGTCCTGCTCTGATCACAGGAAGACATTAGGTCAGGCAACCAGTTAGGAGCTGTTGGGATCCTGCCCAAGGTCCTCTTGGAAACCTTCCACCATCTGTGTGCCCCCCGCCCCGCCCCCGCCTTCTGTGTGCTTCTTCTAACAAGAGAATCTGTACCACTATTAGGGAGAGGATGGTGGGCGCTGGAGCCGCTGTGCCACGACGTGCAGACAAGGAGAACGTGAGTGCGCGCGTCCCCCTGGAGCAGGCCTAGAGGCTGCGGCTGGCTGCTGCAGGGCTCTAACAGCCCAGCTCCTTGTCCCAGCTCAATTTTGGAGGCCAGCCTATCCTGCAGAGGTCCCCCGCGGGGTCACCTCAAGTTATCCCACATTCAGGGCCCCGTGCAGAGTGAACATGTTAGTCCATCTTGATGAAAATGCAGGGGAAGATGCTATGAAAGGCACTAAATAATAACACGTTTTACTCTCTTCTGTGGTCTCTCTTGACTTGCCATGGTGTTTTGACCTTCCGTTTAATGTCATTTTAAGAAAGAAACATGCTTAACATTTTACCTTGTAAGCCTCAATTTCACCGTTCACATTTAGATTGTGCAATGCCTGCTTCCAATATAAATATAAGAGCAATTCATTTATATCAAGAGTCACTGAAATTACGCAATTCATAGTTTGTGGCTTGTACGTGCACAGGTATTTCATTGTTACCAGAACAGTGGAAAAGCTACACAAAAGTCAGTAAATTGTTTTTATTTCATTTCTTGAATGGGCACACGTTCTACCAAGCCTCCACCTTTAGCTTACTGATTAAGGAAGGACCGAAAGGAAAATGAACAATGGGTTACTTTACCCATTGTTACTTGTGTGTCACCATTTTTAGCATAAATGACTAGCTAAGATGGGGAAGTCTGACACTAGCAAGAAAAGATGTGGTAAGTTTCCTCAGTCCTTCCTGTTCCTTGGAAGGTCACGGACTTCTTTCTGCATTCCAAGCACATTCTGTTTCAAAAGCCAAGGGCAGCTCTCAGGCCTGTGGGCACCCCGGCTTCCTCAGTCACAGATTCAACACCCATAGTTGTACTTGGCTTTCAGTTGTGCTGGCCCCTACTCATTACTGCTCCATCAAAATGCAACACTCAGGGAGCACGTGAGCTCTGTTCACGAACAGGGAGGAAGGAATGAGAAATACACAAATTACATGTGTCTGCTCACTTGTGTGCCCCATTGTGCTCCCTCCCTCCATCCCCCTACTGACTGCACTTAAAAAATACAGGTTCAAAAATTAGATTCTTACCACTTTCAAGACCTCGTCAGCAGAGCATTAAACCAAGCCCAGGGCTTGACTCGGTTCAGGCTGCTACACGTTTGCCCAGGCCCTTGAAGCCAGCCTTTTCTGTATTGAATTTTGCTGAATCACACCCTTTTATTGTTTCCCCCTGTATGCTTCTTCTGCTTCCTTATTGGTTTCCCCTGGCGGCATTTCCTTGATAAATCAGTTGCAAATGAGACCTTTTCTCGAAGTTTGCTTAGGAAACCAACCTAAAAAAGGTCTTATTGGCATTGTTCCCAAGAAGCAAATCTAAGCTGAGATTCAGGAACCGGATCACGGCAGGACAGGGGAAAACAAGCACCCCACAACCTACGGCCGCAATACTGGCTCGAGTGGAGGGTGAAAGTTCCTGGGCTGCTGCGGCATTGCAGTCCCCAAGATTCCACGTGCGGGACTGGGGCAGACAGAGATGGAACGAGATGCCCTTGGCGTGTGCAGTATCTCTCTTGATTGAGGGCTGTGCTGGAAATGTGCAATTGATTGGGTTTGACTGAGCACTGCTGATGCGTAAAAAAGAGAAAATGACAGAGGCGAGTGGGTGGCTCATTCAGTTAAAGGTTGGACTCCTGATTACAGCTTGGGTCATGATCTCATGGTTGCTGGGTTCAAACCCTGTGTTACACAGTGTGGAGTTGGCTTGAAAGTCTGTCTCTGCCCCTCCCCCACTCATGTGCAAGCACGTTCTCTCTTTCTCTCAAATAAATAAAGTTTAAAAAGGGGGGGGGAGGGAGAGAGAGAGAGAGAGAGAGAATATGACAGGCTCCTGAGTTAATTACCAGAGTAATGGAGTGAATATCAGAGGTACTTGATGGCAGCATATAAAGAGGTCCTTCTCCCCAGAGAAAGAGTCAGCAAACTCTTTGGGCCAAGTCTGATGCACTACTATCTTTGTAAGTAATGTTCTATTAGAACACAACCATGCTTATTCATAACATAGTCTATGGCTGCTTACAGAGCACCATAACAGCAGAGTTGAATCGATGCCACAGAGACCTTAAGACCCACGAAGCCTAAAATATTTCTCTGGCTTGGTATTGAAAAAGTTTGCAAATCCCTAACCTTGAGTCTGAGAGTGGCCTGAGCTGCCCTGTCACATGGACTTCCTCCTTGTCTGTCTCTGTCTAAATTTTCCTCTTCTTAGAGAACACAAATCACTGAAATGGGATACACCTTAATCCAGTATGATCTTATTTTAACTCGGTTATGTCTGCAAAGACCCTATTTCCGAATAAGGCCTATTCACAGTTTCTGGGTGGACAAGAATTTTACTGAGGTACTACTCACCCTATTATACCATGATATCGACAATTAGGTTCACATCTCAGCATGGCCCAACTAGGGAAATGCTGGCTCTGCTAAGGAATGGAAGGATTATACTTAGAAGCCCAGGGTCTAAGATGTTCATGCAGGTTTAGGAGTCTAATGGTCTGAGGGATCCCAGACACCTCCTGAAGATAAAGTAGGAGTTACCATACCTTGCACCTCTGAACACAGATGAAAAAAAATGAACAAATAATATGGATAAAACAGAATTTGCTAGACCTCTTCTAGCTTTAGAGGCAGTCTGTACTGCAGTTCTGACTCATTTATCAAGTGACCTGGGAGATTTCCCAGCTCTGCATGGATCTGAGAATGAGGCAAGAAAGTGTTCCACAGCTGAGTCCAACCACTCCCTTTAGAACTTTCAGAGCTTTCCTTGTGATACCACACAGAATCATAAGACATTCTCCTCTTCCCAAGACAAAGTCCTCTACTGCTCTCTGTTCAAAACCCTCAGATATTCCATTAATAGCAAGCACATAACCCATAATCCATAATCCATATTCCAGTGATCAATGGACTTCTCGTCACCCTAGTTTTTGTCACATTTTGGGCTTTTAACAGCAAGCAATTTTGAAAGGGCCAGGATCAGTAATAAAGATGAAGAATTGTTTGTGTGATTAACCATGTTTGAACATAAAAGAAAGAACAAAAAGAGATGGGGAGGAAGAAAGAAAAAACAGAGAAAGGGAAAGAAAGAAAGAAAATGAGAAAATATGTCTTCAGTAAAAATATGTACAAGTACAAAAGAGTAGAGTTACTTTTCATTTTTCCTTTCCCTCATTATTTACGACTCTGCTCCCATCTATTAATGTAAAAGTATAGAGTGCTGTTTAAATATTTTCCAAGGTAGGTAAATTCTAAAAAAGTATTTAATGTTAAAATGCTTTAAAGAAAATAATATCAAAACATGATTCAGTGAATTATAATCCACTTTCTTATAGTTCTTAAATCTCCAAGTGGCAAAGCATTTTCATATATAAAACAAATACTTTACCCAATACATCTTTAAAGAAGAAAATAGAGGATACTTTTAGTCCTTTAAAGGCTGAAATCCGCAAACTACAGAGCTTTTCTAATAACTTAAAGTGAAGCCATCTCCTGATATACTTGACAGACGCGCATGAGGCTAAGCTGATGTGCTATAGGAAATAAAAATCCCTATCCCCATTCATCTGGGGGAAAGAAGCATTGTGCCAGGACTAAAAGTTTAAAAATGAGTAGGATGGGTAGCCAGAGGGGAGGAGGTGGGGGGTGGGCAAAATGCATGAAGGAGAGTGGGAGGCACAGACTCCCAATTATGGAATGAGTAAGTCATGAGGATGAAAGGTATGTCACAGGGAATATGGTCAACAGTACTGTAATCATTGTAATAGGGTTGTATGGTAACAGATGGTAACTACGCTGGCGGTGAGAATAGCATAATGTGTAGACTTAGGGAATGCTGTGTACCTGAAACTAATGGAACATTATGTGTCAACTGCAACACACACACACACACACACACACACACACACACAATGAGTAGGCTGATAAGCTGTTCCCTTAAGGACACACACACGCAAACATACCCCAACACATACAAGTATGCACATGTCCATGTCCATATACAACCATATGATATGATACACTCTCAGTATAAACAAAGTCTTCAACAACAACAAAGTAGTGGTTAATTCCAAACGAAATTACTTAAGATTTTACAGAAAAAGGAACATATTTGATGGGGCCTAAAAAGATGAGATGGATTTCATGAGGAAGTAAGAGAGGAGAGGACAGGAGGGTGGGAAGTAGAGGCAACACCAGAGAATCTCGAAAGCTTAGATGGGTGTTCAAGGAGGCGAAGAAGTCATTAAAACTGAGGAAGAAAAGTGAGGAATGATGGACCATTGTCTAGGTGTGTCCTTTTGGTGGAAGACCATTAATTTTACTCCGAATACTAGAAATCAAAATGTCCCCCAGATAAAAAATCTTTGCCTTTTCAAAGTCTAGCAAAATACATGATCAACTTTGTAAAGGAACAAGAAACATTTTTGACAAATTAACCTGGGATATTTAAGTGTGTGTTGTATTTTATGGCGTTGTTTTGCATTACATTTCATGTACTGCATTTGTTTTCTATCTCTGCTTTTTATTACCTTGGGGATAAGCATTTATATGAAGAGCATCATTTCTACTAAAACACTGGTAGCAGCAGTTGGCATTTAATACCACTCTAAAGGATCATTTTCAGAACCTCTCTTTAGGGAACCATATTGTAGGAGCAACAAAGTTTGAAGAAAATAAAAGCAAAGATGGATACAGAAAAGCAAAAATTAGTGAGACATTTCTTGGTGAGTATCAGTCAGATTCTGCTATCAGAGTTTAAGTGCAACTAGATCTTAGGCATCTACCTTCATTTATCATACACTTTAAAGTTCATCTGAGATCAGGGAGCTTACTACCAAACTACACATTTGATAATTCCAGATAATAAAAGAATTTCTACCTCACTATTCCTACATGATAGCAAAATAATGCACATAAGCATACTTTACAAGTTGTATACGTTTTCCTATATGCAATAATAATAATGATTGCTTACTGAATAATTGAAAATGAATGATTTTGAATAATCAAATAGAAACTATGCAGTAGTAACTGTTAAAGAATATTTTGAATACTTATTCTGTTAAGCACTGTGATAAGTCCTCTGCATAATTATTTTATTGGTTCCTTTCACTGATCCAAAGGAAATAAGTAGGGTCTTGAATTTACAACTGAGGAAGTTAACTTAGAAAGGTAATGTGATTTGCCCAAGGAAATATAAGAAAGTAATACAGAGATGGTAACATACAGATAACAGAAAGAAGACCTGAATATAAGAAACACTGATATCAAAGACCCAGATATTAACCATAAGATATTAAACAATCCTAAGAAATGGCTGAATATCAAAAAGCTTTGAATATACACTTTGCCAAAGATATATATGATTGGCAAAGAAGTGTGAGCAAATATACTCAGCATCATCAGTAAGAATGGGCATCAAATTAAATATACAATGGAATACCAGTATACATCTACTAAAATGGCTAAATTTTAAGTTTTAAGTTTAAAACTAAATCAACTAAAATACCAAGGGTGGCAAGGATGTGAAGGAACCTGAACTCTCACATAGTGCTGATGGCAATATAAAATGGTACAACCACTTGGAAAAGCAATTGGAAGTTTCTTAAAAAGTTAAACCTACACTTACCATATGACCAAGCCATTACATGCAAAATATTCACCCAAGGAAAATGAACTCATACAACCACACAAGGACTTGTACAAGAATATTTATAATAGTAGCCTTTTCTCCTTTATAAATAGTTGAAAGCCATTTCTCCTGTGTAGATAAGGAGAGTGTTTATGAGATGGTGACAGGACAATCAGATTGTGTTATCTCTACACAATGGAATACTATTCAACCATAAAAACTATTAATATCCACAACAATACGGATGGATATCAAAACCATTGTGCTGAGTGATAAAAACCAGGCAAGAAGGTATATACACGGATTCTATTTATATGAAATTCTGTAAAATACAGACAAAGCTATGTAGTGAAGAAAAGCAGACCAGCAGATGGCTGGGATGTGGTGAGGCAGAGAGACAGGAGGGAGTGATTACAAAACATAAAGGAACATGAGTTGGGGCACCTGTCTGGTTCAGTGGCATGCGACCCTTGATCTAGTGGTCATTCAAGCCCCACGTTGGGGCTGGAGTTTACTTAAATAAACCAACAAAACAAAAACCAAAAAACTAATATAAAGGAACCCGAGGGAACTTTGGGAGTTGACACATATGTTCATTACCTTGACTCTGGTGATGGTTTCATGGGCATATACCTTTGTCAGACCCTAGCAACTTGTACACTGGAAGTATCTGCAGTTTATTCTAGGTCAATTATGCCTCTCTGAAACTGTTAATAATGTATATGTTTCCTTTTGTGTTTCTGTGATTTTTTAATGTTCTTTTAATCTGTGAGAATTACAATATTTTACTGATGGTTTTCTCTGGGAGAGAAAGATAGAAATTTTCTGAATTTTCTTCTGCAAGCTAATCCTCATTTTCTCAATACAGCACAATTACAGATATTCTTTTAAAAGCAAATACCAGTTTAAAATTTAAGTTTTTAACACAGTTAGAAACAGAGAGGGAAGCAAACCATAAGAGATTCTTAAATATAGAGAATAAACTGAGGGTTGATGGAGGGATGGGGGGGAAATGGGTGGTGGGCACAAGGAGGGCGCTGGGTGTTCTATGTAAGTGATGAATCATGGGAATCTACTCCCGAAGCCAAGAGCACACTGTATACACGGTATGTTAGCTAACTTGACAATAAATTATATTTAAAAAATAAAATTTAATTTTTTAATTGTCCTTTTTGTTTTTAATTTAGTAATTTTTATTTTAGTTGACACACAAGGTTACATTAGTGTCAGATGTACAACATAGTGATTCAACTTCTCTACAGCCACGCTATGCTCACCACAAGTGTATGTTTCTGCATTAACCAAAGACAGGAAACAACATCAAGTTTAGAGCTAGTTTATTTATTCGTTCTACTTTTCTACAGTATCTTGTTTTTCTTCGCAATAAAGGTAACTTTTATATTTGAAAATGAAATGTCTTTTTAAAAGAAGGCACTGTCTTGTTACAGACCCTTGAAAATATGCCTATATACTATCGGGGCAATTATTTCCATACCTACATTTGTTAAAATAACCCAGAAAGTCACTTTATAAAGACCCACTTTGGCTGTGGACCCTCACGCTCAGATAAATTGGTTGTGACTTTTGTTTTCTCCTATTTCGCTGCCCTGACTCCCCCCCCCCACCCCCCCTTGGTCTATCCACAGAAAGAGGTCACAAAGGGAGGGCAAGTACGTGGCTCCTGCTTTCGTTTGCTAGTCGCAGGGCCTACTTTTTTTGACGGCATTTTTAACTTGGATGAAATAATAAGTTACAAACGTCCCAGGGGAGGAATGGGGCAGTGTCTAGTTAAATGGGGGTGTCACCATCATCTGCCTGCGCCCAACCGCGACAGGCGCGCGCGCCCCCACGGACCTCGGCGTGGAACTCGGCGCCTCTGTAAGCGAAGGCGTGTGTGTGTGACACAGTCGCCGTCGCCTAGGGCCGCGTTCTGATTCAGACCTGAAGCCCCTGGCTCCCGACACAGCGGTGAGCCGCCCGGGCCTCAGTTTCCCCACGTCTAAAGAAGGGGAACCATGCCTCCCTGTTTCTCGTTCCTCTTCAAGCAGATCAGCAGTTCGCTTGCTTCCCTGCGCAGCGCGCGCCGAGGCTTCGCGCTCCGACCGCTCCGACCGCTCCGCGTCTCCGGGCGCCCTTCGGGTTCCCGGCCCGCGGTCCCCTGCCGCCCGCTGGCCGCAGCCGCCTCCTCGAGGGACCCCGCCGGGCCCACCTGCGCCCCCTCCCGGGTGCGGCAGAACTTCCACCCCGACTCCGAGGCCGCCATCAACCGCCAGATTAACCTGGAGCTCTATGCGTCCTATGTGTACTTGTCTATGGCCTATTACTTCTCCCGAGATGACGTGGCCCTGAACAACTTCGCCACATATTTCCTTCGCCAGTCGCGGGAGGAGACCGAGCACGCCGAAAAGCTGATGAGGCTGCAGAACCAGCGGGGAGGCCGGCTCTGCCTGCAGGACATCAAGAAACCTGACCGCGACGACTGGGAGAGTGGGCTTCGTGCCATGGAGTGTGCGCTGCTCTTGGAAAAGAGTGTGAACCAGTCGTTGCTCGAATTGCACGCTCTGGCCTCAGACAAAGGAGACCCCCATTTGTGCGACTTCCTGGAAACTCACTATCTGAATGAACAGGTGAAATCTATCAAAGAACTAGGTGACCACGTGCAAAACTTGGTTAAGATGGGGGCCCCGGCTTCTGGCCTGGCAGAGTACCTCTTTGACAAGCACACCCTTGGAAATGAAAACAATCACAACTAGCCACAGGCTGCCTTCCTCACTGCCCAGGGTGTGCCAGGACCCAGAGCCCGCTGACTTCTGCTTTCTTGCCCTTAAAATGCATCTCCACCTTTATGGCCTGCTAAACTGTCCCAATCAAGTGACTTGGAGAGAAAAATGTATTTAGTCTCCAGTTAACAATGGCTTGGCTTTTTTTGGTCGAACATTAAGATAATTTTTCCAGCTTGCAAAGTAGCCCAGGATATTATGGTCTAAAAAAGATGAGAACAGCTACTGAAAAGTAGATGCAAATTTTCTCCAGTTACCAAATATTATTCCAGACCATGGGCCTTCACTAAAATTCTGTGATTTTTCAACTGGACAAGTGCCCATTATTTTCAAGACCTTATGCTAAAGGCTAAAAGTGGGAAGATGTGTGAGATAAGTATACAAATACTATAACAATTGAAGAATACATATAGTACTGTAAAGAACTGTGAAAATCATACCTTCAAAATTCTATGACAACTTTTACCCTTTCCCAGTATATTTTCCAAGAAAAAATAATGTCTGGAGATTATCTGTTTCTAAAGGATTTTGTGATCAGATAAATTCAAGAAAAGCTACACAGTGTCGATGCTGGCCTTAGGAAGTCACAAAGTATATGAACATTTTAAGGGCTCTGGGAAGTCTTGGAATTAAAAACATCTTGGATTATTTTTGTTTAGCTCAATGTTTTCCCAAACCTATCCAATCTCAGCTAATTTGTATGTGTGTGTTTTAAGTTTTTAATGTTTATTTATTTTTGGGAAAGAGAGACAGAAACAGAATGAAAGCAGCAGAGGGGCAGAGAGAGAGGGAGACACAGAATCCAAAGCTGACTCCAGGCTCTGAACTGTCAGCACAGGGCCCCACACCAAACTCAAACCCATGAACCACAAATCATGACCTGAGCCAAAGTTGGACGCTTAACCAACTGAGCCACCCTGGCTTGTGTGTGCGTGTGTGTATGCATGTGTGTGTGTATGTTAAATGATGATCTAGGTCTGTCCGATTTCAAACTACACACGTGACCACTAGGCTTTATAACCTCCCTTTTAACAAAACTCCTTTTGACAAGAAAAGTGAATACACTGCAGAAAACACATTTCTGTGGCCTTTAAAATGGAAGGGTAAGAACACTGGAGGCCAGGGGGAAGTCACAAGGAAATCTAGAATGAAAGAGGCATCAGCTGGGTAGATGTTTTCTTTGGGCATTGGGGGAGGAGACATGAGAAAATGAATGCGAGAATCACACTGGGTGATCTTTGGATAGATGGGCTGAAGCCAAATGTGGAGTGGGGGGTGGTAGGAGGGGCTTAAGCTTAATGTATTGAGCAATGGCAGTTTGAAGGGCTCTCAACAAAGAAAGCTGTGCTAAGAGTTGAGCAATCAGAAGGTTCGGTTGTACAGAATACAAACCCGAGAACAACCTTAAAGTCTGTGTTAGTTTGGGTCTTCTGAGAAACATGCCAAGATGGGATTATGTATATAAGAAATGTCTTAGGGGAGGCAGAAAGGCCCTTGAGGGAAAATGGGAAAGGAGCTGGGAGAAGCAGAGACAGCCTCCAGACTCCATGCAAGTCCTGGGGGAAGGAAGAAAGGAAAGTGGTGCATCGTTTTAAGCACCGTGCTACAAAGCTTTCTGGGAGACCATACACCAATGTCGCTCATCAGAGGAATCCCAGGTCTCCCAGAAATGGGCCTGCCTAAATACATTTCCGGAGCTCTATTATTGACTGGGAAGTGCAGGCTTGCAACAAGCTAAGAGATGAATCGATTTTTCTGAGCAGAGCAGCAGGGGTCCTTGGCAAATTGTGCTCCCTGTAGTCCCAGATCTGAGAGGCACATGCACATGACTGCACAAACTCAACAAAATGGTTTAGATTAAAATGCCATACATGCAATGCCCTACAGCTATTAAATATGATTTTGCCAAGCACATAATGATGTGAGCAGAAATTCATAATGTGTTGTTAAAAACAAGCATATTATAAAACAGGGCTATATTATATAATTGTTTATAGAGAAGTACAGGGGAAATAATATATGTGCATACAAAATGGAAGTAGATATACCAACAAAGGAAGCAAGACACCCTCTTAATGAGATTGTGTTTGGTACTTATTTTCTTTAGCTCTTTGTCTTTTTAAAATAAATTTCTTATTATGAACACCCACTGCACCACTATCATAATAAGAGAAGTAAAAATAGAAGGTAGAGAGAAAGCAACAGGGCCTGAACCATGACAAAATCAATGAAAATAGAAACAGATGCTGATGGGAATTTACAGGCAGATTCTTTAAAATTTTGCAAATGAATGAATGAAGAGAGTTACAAAAATGGGGGACAGGAAGAAAAGTGACAGATCTCAGAGCTGTGTCACTGGAGAACAGAGGATCCCACAATAAAAAGGGATCTTGATCTCGACAGGAGGAACTACTGGGGTGCAGGGAGTACACAATGGTTTGCTTTTGCTTAAGCCGATGGGCCTTCTTTTACCTTCTACCCTTAAAGCTGGCTTATTTTTCTGCATATAATCTTTTTACACATCTTCAGAGAATTTCCTCTTCAGTTCTTCTGGATAACTGTTTTCCAGACTGCAGATTCCACCCCATCAGTGTCATGAAACTATTTCCTGACTCACTATTCACCTTTTGTTATTAAGATGGATTTGAACAGACATGAAAGTAAGTGAAGTAAGGGTATTGTCTCCTGAAATTCCTGTTTTGGGGTGTGTGTGTGTGTGTGTGTGTGTTCACATATTTACCTCAATAGTGTTATTTCTTATTCTCTGTTGCTATCAAAAACATACAATTGTCCCAATTATTTTACACATTGTCATTTTGGATCTCTCAGTCTCCTGCTCACCACTGTCTATCGATAATACCCTTATTTCACTGAGAATTTAGAAGGAATCCCAGGAGAATCTCACACTTCCTCATCATGGAATTGATCACATGCTTGCATTTGTGCAAAGCCTTCTGTTTTGCTACAGTGGTTGAAGGCTCCATGCTACTTCCTAAAGCCAACCTCCCACAGTGCCCTGAGTCCCAACCCTCGAGCTTACTGAAGGACACCAGGACATCACACCTCTAATTAGTCTCTCCCTGATTGGTTCCCAGGAAAAGCAAAGCTGGTGTTATTTCTCCTTACCTTTTATAAAAAGCCACCTTTGGACTTACATTTCCTCCAGCAAACGCTAAGCTACCCACCCCCAACCCCCAACTAGCTCCCTTTTACACTCTTTTACAACAAAACTTCTTGAAAAAGTTATTTCAGCTTCCTGTCTCTACTTACCCTCTTCTCTCTTGATCCCCTGAAAGTAAGTCTGTGTTCACTGTTTACCCCGATGCCAACCTTCTTTTTCCATTGAGGGCGTCAGCAACCTCCATAATGACAAATCTAGTGCTTAATTTCTCAGCCTTCCTCTCACTCAACCAGCTAGCAGGACTTGTCATTTCACTCCTACAACACTCACTCACTGTCATTTGCCTCCCTTTCTAATTGCCCCTCCACTTCCTGAACATTACACATTAAAGTGTCCCAGAACTCTGTCCTCTGGATTTCTTCTCTTTATCTATTCTTGTTCTTTAAAGATCTCCGCCAGTCCTGTAGCTTCTATTTAAACACCTATCTGTTGACTTCCAGTCCAAGAAGGCAATGTAGAAAGACTGTGAACTCACCTCCTCCATGGAACTCACCAAATGATTATAGAACAACTCTTCCCAAAGAACTGACCAAACAGCTGACTGAACCCCTTTTGGACAAAGAAAGAATGGCAAGAGAAGAGCAAGAGAGACAGAGACATAGTAACAAAGGGAAGCCCCATTCCAGGACACTGAGAATGACAGTGGGGAGGGATAGTACTAATGGGCTGGGGACAGAGTCTTCTGTCCTTGGGTAGAGAAAAAAACAAAAAACAAAAAACCTTGGTTTTAAAGAGTAACTAGCATATAAAAGAGACAATGCTAGAACCCTACCAAATGGAGGAGGAGCTGTGGGAGCACTCTCCAGGTCAGAGGGACTTAGAGGAACACAGTTTGCCTTCCTGCTCCACCTTAAAAGTCTAGACTGGAGCAGGGTCTGGACACCATAACCGGTGGGGGCAGCCGGTCATCACAGGGAGCTTGAATCTCAGCAAGCCCAGGATTCACAAATCTGCAGCAGCCTGGGTCACCCTGGGACTTAGGGAAAAGGCTGTAGTTTATAAAAAAATTTTTTTATTAATATGTTTTTAAATTTATTTTTGAGAGAGAGAGAGCGAGCATGAGCAGGGGAGGGGCAGAGAGAGAGGGAGACACAGAATCTGAAGCAGGCTCCAAGCTCTGAGCTAGCTGTCAGCACAGAGCCCGACGCGGGGCTCAAACTCACAAACTGTGAGATCATGACCTGATCTGAAGTCGGATGCTTAACCGAAGGAGCCACCCAGGAATCCCAAAAGGCTATAGTTTAAAAGGGGGGTGCCTGGCTGGCTCTGTCGGTTTAGTGTCCAACTTAGGCTCAGGTCATGATCTCACAGTTCATGGGTTCAAGCCCCGCATCAGGCTCTGTGCTGACAGCTAACTCAAATCCTAGAGCCTGCTTCAGTTTCTGTGTCTCCCTCTCTTTCTCTGACTCTCCCCTGCTCATGCTCTCTCTCTCTCAGAAATAAATAAAACATTAAAATTTTTTTAAAAAATAATAAAATAAAAGGGCCAAGGAGCTATGGGAACATTCTCTCATTTTCCTCTTTAAAAACCCAAGACTGGCTCATAGTGAATTTGCAAACTCAGAGAGCCAAGTCCACAAGCCCAAATCAGCCTCAGTAGTGCTGGCTTACAGAAAACAAGCCGAGTTTTAGATTTCTTTGTTTTGTTTTGTTTTGCTTTTAGCCTTAGAAGTTTGTTTTTATTTTTATTTTTAAAATTATCTTTTAAATTTATCTTAGTTTTAGTTTTGTTCTTATTTGTTTCTTTTTTGTTTTCAGTTCTTTGTTCTTTTTTCTTTTCCTTATCTTCTTCCCCCTCTTCTTTTTTCTTTTATTATTTTCTTTTTTATATTACTTTTTTTTCTCTTTGTAAAAAGCCACAGATTGAAAGAGTAACTAGCATATACAGCCACAGCTCCAGACAGTCATCAAAAGTCACTAAGCACACACAGTCTACATAGGAGACACCATATACAAGATTATTCCTTCAAATTTATAAGAAGTAGCTGTTCTGCCTAAACCACAGAAACAAAGAGAAAGTCAAACCAAATGGGAAGATAGAGGAATGTGCTCCAAAAGAAAGAAAAAGAAAACACCTCAAGAAAGATCTAAATGAAATAGAGATAAGCAATATGCCTAACAAAGAATTTAAAATAATGATCATAAAGATACTCACTGGGTTGGAGAAAAGAATGGAAGAATTCAGAGAGATTGACAATACTAGATAGAAAATATAAAAAGAACGAATCAGAGTTGAAGAATACAATAACTGAAATAAAAAAGATATTAGACGGAATCAATAATAGATTACTGGATGCAGAAGAACATAGTGATCTGAAAGACTGGGTAACAAAAGCACACAGGCTGAACAGGAAAAAAAAAGAATTTTAAAATGAAGATAGGTTAACCTGTGATAGATGCACAAAAAGTAGAGAAAGATAGGAAGATCTCTTAGACAACATTGGGCAACATTTACATTTGCATTACAGGGTTCCCAGAAGAAGAGAGAAAGAAAGGTTTAGAAAACTTATCTGAAGAAATAATAACTAAACACTTTCCTAACCTAGGTAAGGAAATAGACATTCAAATTCATCTAGCACAGAAAGTTCCAAACAAGATGAAGCGAGTAAGTTCACACCACAATATGTGATAATTAAAACATAAAAGATTAAAGATAAAGAGAAAATAAAGCAGTAAGAGAAGCAAAAGTTTACATACAAGGGAACTCCATAAGGCTATCAATCAATTTTTCAGCAGTAACTTTGTAGGCCAGAAGGGAATGGCATGATATATTCAAAGTGCTGAAAGGGAAAAAAAAACTACAACCAAAAATACACTACCTGGCAAGGTTATCATTCAGAATTTTAGAAAAAATAACTTCCCAAACAAACAAAAGTTACAGGAGTTTATCACAGGTTAACTAACCTTACAGAAAATGTGAAAGAGACTCCTTGAAGTAAAAAAGGAATGGCCATAATTAGACACAAGAAAATTATGAATAAAAAGATGTACTATAGGACAATATATACCATGGAGGAAGGTGTAAAAAGGGAAAAGAAGAAAAAAAGAAAAGAAAAAAAGTTTTTTTCTTCTTTTCCTGTTAGTGCTTCTCTTTTTAAGAATGTGTTTGAACGTAAATAACCATCAAATTAACAGAGACTACTATTTACTTTGGATGTTATATATAAAACTCATGGTAAAAACAAACTCAAAACCTGTGATAGATGCACAAAAAGTAGAGAAAGAGAGCCCAACCTAACACTATAGAAACTCACCAACCACAGAGAAAGAGAGCAGGAGAAGAAGAAATAAAAAAGAACTACAAGAACAATCAGAAAACAAATTTTAAAATGCCAGTAAGTACACACCTACCAATAATTACTTTAAATGTAAATGGCCTAAATGCTTCAATCAAAAAACATAGGGTGGCTGGTGGAATGGATTCAAAACAAACCCATGAAAACACAAGAGCCATCGATATGCTGCCTACAAGAAACTCACCTCAAACCGAAAGATACATACAGATTGAAAGTGAAAGGATGGAAAAATATTCACTATGCATATGGAAGTGCAAAAAAAAAAAAAAAAGTCATGGTAACAATAGTCATATCACACAAATTAGACTTAAAAAAAAAAAGACTGTAACAAGAGACAAATAAGGACATTACATAATGATAAAGGAATCAGTCCCACAAGAGGATATAACAATTGTATATACCTAAATACCCAACACTGGAACACCTAAATACATAAAGCAACTATTAACAGACATGAAGAGAAGAGACTATAACATCTCACTTACACCAATGGATGGATCATCCAGATGGAAAAATCAATAAGGACACAATGTCACTGAGTGACACATTAGGCCAAATGTACATAACAGATATGTACAGAACTTTCCATCCAAAAATGACACAATGTATATTATTTTCAAGTGTACATTGAACATTTTCCAGAGTATATCACATATTAGGCCACAAATAGCTCTCAATAAATTTAATCAGATTGAGATCATACTGTGCATCTTTTCCAATCATAACTGTATGAAAATAAAAATAAATCACAAGAAAACATTGGAAAACATACAAACCTACTAAGACTACAGTACATGATACAACATGACCAGTGGGGTCAGTGACACAATCAAAGAAGAAATTTACAAATACAGGGAAATGGATGAAAAGGAAAACACAACAGTCCAAAATCTTTGGGACACACTGAAAGAAATTCTCAGAGGGAAGTACACAGCAATACAGATCTACTTCAAGAAACAAGAAAAAGCTCAAATAAATAATCTTATCTTATACCTAAAGGAACAAGAAACAAGCAAGCAAGCAAACAAACAACAACAAAGCCCAAGGTGAGTGGAAGAAATGAAATAATAATGATCAGAACAAAAATAAATGTCATGGAGATTAAAACAATAGAAAAAATTAATGAAACCAAGAACTGACTTTTTGAAAAGATAAACAAAATTGACAAATCCTTAGCCAGACTCATTAAGAAAAAAGATAAAAGATCCAAATAAATAAAATCAGAATTCATTTCCTCTTTCATAGAGGAAAATCAACAACTGACATCACAAACATACAAAGGATTATAAAAGAATAGTGTGAAAAATAATATTCCAACAATTTGGACAATCTAGAAGAAATGGATAAATCCCCTGAAGCACACAATCTTGCAAAATTAAGCAGGAATAAATGGAAATGTGAACAGACTTATCACAAGTAACAAAATTGAATCTGTAATCAACAAACTACCAAAAAATAAAAGTCTAGGACCAGAAGGATTCAAGAGTTATTCTACTAGACATTTAAAGAGGAGTTAATACCTATTTCCTCAGACTATTCCAGAAGACAGCAGAGGAAGGAAAGCTTCCAAATGCATTCTAGGATATTTTACTAAACCTTACCTGATACCAACAACAGACAGAGACACCCTAAAACAAAGAAACAACAAACTACAGGCCAATATCCCTGATGAACATAGATGGAAATGTCTTTGACAAAATATTAGCGAATCAAATACAGCAACACATTAAAAATATCAGTCACCCTGATCAAGTGAATTTATTCCCAGGATGCAAGGATGGTCCAATATTTATAAATCAATCAATGTCATACACCACATCAACAAAACAAAGGGTAAAAATCATAGATCATCTCAACAGATGCGGAAAAGGCATTTAACAAAATTCAACATTAGTCATTTTAAAAACTCTCAACAAAGCATGGCTAGAAGGAATATACCTCAACATAATAAAGATCACACATGACAAACCCACAACTAACAGCATACTCAATGGTGAGAAACTGGGAGCCTTCTCTCTAAGGTCAGGAATAAGATAAAGATATCCACTCTCCTGGAAGTCCTAGCCACAGCAATCAGACAAGAAGAAGAAATAAGAGGCATCTATATCATTAAAGAAGAAGTTAAACTGACAGTATGTGCAGGTGGCATGATACTACACAGAGAAAATCTTGAGGACTCCACCAAAAAACTACTAGCTATAGTGGGGAGTCTAGGTGTTTCAGTTGGTTAAGTACCCAATTCTTGATTTTGGCTCAGGTCATGATCTTGCCCTGTGTTGGGCTCTGCACTGGTGACATAGAGCATGTTTGAGATTCTGTCTCCCTCTTTCTGCCTCTCCCCAACTTGCACTTTCTTTCTCAAAATAAGTAAACAAACATTAAAAAAAAAACCTCCTAGAAATAATCAATGGATTCAGCAAAGTGATAGGAAACCAAATTATTACCCAGAAATTGGTAGCATTTTATTCACTAATAATGAAGTACCACAAAGAGAAATTTTTAAAACATCACCATTCATGATTACACCAAAAGAATAAAATACCTTTGAATAAAGTTAACCAACAAGGTGAAAGACCTGTACTATAAAAACTATAAAACATTGATGAGAGAAACTGAAGATGACACAAACAAATGGAAAGATACTCCGTTCTCATAGATTAATAGAACCAGGATTGTTAAAATGTCCATACTGCCCAAAGCAATCTAAAGATTCAACTAACACACCAACAACATTGTTCACAAAAGTAGAACAAATAACCCTAAAATTTGTTTGGAACCACAGAAGATCCCAGATGACTAACGCAATCCTAAAAAAGAACAATGCTGGAGGTATCACAATTCCAGGGTTCAAGACATACAGCAAAGCTGTAGTAATCAAAACAGTTTGATATTGGCACTGGCAGAGGACACACAGATCTAAAGAACAGAATAGATACTACAAAATAAACCCACATTTATATGGTCAATTCATCTATGACAATAGAGGCAAGAATATACAGTGGGAAAAAGGCAGCTTCTGTAACAAATGGTTCTGGGAAAACTGGACAGCTACCTAGAAAAAAAATGGAGCACCTTCTTATACCATACACAAAAATAACTTCAAAATAGAATAAAGACCTAAATGTGAAACCTGAAATTATAAAATTCCTAGAAGAGAGCACAGGCATTAATGTCTCTGACATCAGCCATAGCAACATTTTTCTGGATATGTTTCCTAAGACAAAGGAAACAAAAGCAAAAATAAACTATTGGGACTACATCAAAATAAAAAACATTTGCACAGCAAAGGAAACCATCAAGAAAAGGAAATACAACAAACTAAATGTAAGAAATTATTTGTAAATGATATATCTGATAAGGAGTTAATACCCTATATATATATATATAAATTAACACCCAAAAATATTAACATATTAAGAATCAGCAGAGGACCTGAATAGACATTTTTGTATTGTAAAATGTATGAAGTAATGTAAGAATGTAAGAATGTAATGTAAGAATGTATGTAATGTAAGAAGTTATTTGTAAATGATATATCTGATAAGGAGTTAATACCCTATATATATTATATAGCTATATATATAGTTTTATATATATATATGTACCTTAACACCCAAAAATATTAACATATTAAAAATGGGCAGAGGACCTGGATAGACATTTTTCTAAAGAAGACCTACAGAGGGCTAACAGACAAATGAAAAGATGTTCAAAATCGCTAATCATCAGGGAAATGCAAATTAAAACTACAATGAGATATCACCTTACAACAGTTAGAATGGGTAAAATCAAAATGACAAGAAATAACAAGTGTTACTGAGAATGTGAAGAAAAGGAACCCTCATGCACTGTTGGTGGGAATGCAAACTGGTGCAGTCACTGTGGATAACAGCATGGAAATTCCTGAGAAATTAAAAATAGAATTACCTGGGGCGCCTGGGTGGCTCAATCGGTTAAGCATCTGACTTCAGCTCAGGTCATGATCTCACAGTTCATGGGTTTGAGCCCCGCATCGGGCTCTGTGCTGACAGCCAGCTCAGAGCCTGGAGCCTGTTTCAGATTCTGTGTCTCCCTCTCTCTCTGACCCTCCCCTGCTCACACTGTCTCTCTCTCAGAAATAAATAAAACATCTAAAAAGTGGAATTACCATATGATCCAATAATTCCACTATTCGGTATTTACCCTAAGAAAATGAAAATATGAATTCAGAATGATATATGCACTTCTATGTTTACTGCAGCATTGTTTACAATGGTCAAATATGGAAGCAACCTAAATACCCATCAATACATGAATGGATAAAGAAAATGTAGTATACATGGGTATATATACAAATGTATGTATATACATATAAATGTGTGTATGTGTATATATATATGAATATTAGTGAATATTATGCAGCCATAAAAAAGGATGAGATTTACCACTGAGACAACCTGGAAGGACAGAAAGGATATTATGCTAAGTGAAATAAGTCAGACTAAGAAAGACAAATACCATATGACTCCACTCATAAGCAGAACCTAAAAGCAAAACAAATGAATAAACAAAGCAAAGCAAAGCAGAATCAGACCTATAAATACAGAGAACAAACGGATGTTTGCCAGAAGGGAAGGGATGCGAGGATGGGCAAAATGAGTGAAGGGGAGAGGAAGATAAAGGCTTCCAGTTACAGAATGAGTAAGTCATGAGAATAAAAGGCACAGCATGAGAAATACAGTCAGTGAAACTATAATAGTGATGTAATGAGATAGTAGCTACATCAGTGGTGAACATGGCATAATGTATATACTTGTCAAATCACTAAATTTTATACCTGAAACTGTTGTTAACACTGTGTGTCAACTATACTCAAAATTATATATTTTGGATATATATGTATCAATATTTAAAAAAATTTTTTTTCAATGTTTTACTCATTTCCAGGAGAGAGAGAGAGACAGCGTGAGCAGGGGAGGGTCAGAGAGAGAGGGAGATACAGACTCTGAAATAGGCTCCAGGCTCTGAGCTGGCAGTCAGCACAGAGCCCGACGCGGGGCTCGAACCCACGAACCGCGAGATCATGACCTAAGCGAAAGTCTGACGCTTAGTCGACTAAGCCACCCAGGCGCCCCTATATGTATCAATATTTAATGGATATTTCTCTTCAGATGTTTAACAGACATCTCATATTTACCATGTTCAATAGCATACTCCTGATTTCACCATGCTCCACAACCTCTTCAACCCAGGTTTTTTTTTTTCCATAATAAATGGAAGGTCCATCCTACCAGTTTCTACAGTCTAGTCATTTTTGATGACCCTCTTACTCTCATACCTTACACCAGAACCTTCAGCAAATCTTTTCTGGTCTTCCTTCAAAATAGATCCTTATCACTTCTAACAATTTTCATCATTGCCACTTTGGTACAAGCTTCCATCTTCTTTTCTTGCATTATTACACATTATTCTTGACTGGTCTAACTGCTTCCACACTTGGGTATATAGAATCATTTTCTCCACAAAGCAGCCAAGTATTTCTTTTTAAGTGTAAGTCAGATCTTGTTACTTCTCAGATCAAAACCCTTCAATGGCCTCTGCTCTCATCTGAAGTCAAAGATCAGGGTCCTTTACCATGTCCCACAATACTCTGAGCCCCTGATAATATCTCTAGGTATATTATATATACATTAGTAGATAGATATAGATACAGATATAGATATAGATAGATATATGAGACCGATGTGTGAACGTGTGTGTAAGAATGTAAGAAGTGGTGAGTTTATAAAATTTTACACAGATATAAATATATAAATAGACATCAAAGAGCTCTCTTGCTCTCTGTTTCTCTCTTTCTCTCTCTCTCTATATATATATCAGATATCTTCATCCACATATCAGAGAGTAGAAATAAAGATACAGAGAGAGAGAGAGGACATTTTTTCCTCACTATACTCCAGTCATGTTTGCCTCTTTGTACACTTGGCCCCTAGATATGAACATGGATCACATACTTCCTTCAGATTTCTGTCCAAGGGGCATTTTACAAAGACTTTCCTGATTATTCAATCTAAATTAGCCATGACATTTCCCATCATTCTCTCTCCTCTGATCTGATGTGTTTTCTCCATGGCACTTACCACCACCTGACACGTGTGTGTTTGCTTATGCTTTCTTGTGTCACTAGGATGCAAGCTCTGTGCGGCAGGGACTTTGTTCCGTTCACTTCTGTCTCCACACTCTAGAGCAGGCCTTATCTTAGAGTCGCTTCTCCGTGAGCTTGAATGAGTGAGTGAAGATAAGCAGATGCCATTTGGAAGTGCTGATCTGTAGCTTTCAAAAAATTAGTTCCAGAAAAGGAAACTGGGAGGCTGTCCTTCTGAACATGGTAACTGAAAAATGTGAAAAGGCTGAAGCAACAAAGAAGAGAGAAGAGTAAAGAGATAGAGATAGAGAGGGATCCTAATATAGAAATTTGAGAAATTGGAGGAGCTCTATAATTAGGGGAGATTATATAAGGAACCCTTGATAGGATATAGAAAAGGAACATAAAAATAGCAAGGCAGAAAAAAAAAAAAGATTCATCTTGAAAGCCGTGAGACCAGAGAATTTCCAGCAAATGCCAGAGAGCCTAATGATTTTATGGGTTGAAAGGCCATCAGGGTGAGTGGGCAGTAAGTGACTGGTTATTTTGGAATCATGGCTTTGGCGGAGGTGGGAACAGAAGACCAGGTTCAGGGAAATGAAGTGGAGAGTACAGAAGGCTCTTTTGAAAAATTTTTCTTTTTTAAGTAACTGAAGGTGCAAGAGAGTAGAGGGTGCCTGTGAGTGTGTCAGAATGAGGAAAGGAGCTAGAAACAAAGGAAGGACTTGAGAAGCAAGGGATAGAATTAGGTTCCAGGGGAGAACAGGGAATAAGAAGAAGGGCCTAGGGAGAGGCTGGTAGGATACGTCCCTCCCAAGCCAGAATCATACAGGAGGGAAGAGACTTTGAAAAAAGAAGAGGGCAAAGTGATGGAGCTTATATTGGCCGAGCTCAAACTTTATTTAAATAAAGTAGCCAATGAGATCATCAACTGAGACATAGCTGCCTCTATACCAAAATATTTTAACTAACCTAATTTCTCAGATATGATTGCAAAAATAATAAATATATTTTAATATATATTTAATAATATATAATATGTATTGTAATATATTTTAATAAATAAATATTTTACAGATGGATATAATCTTTACTCTTTATCTAATATTTAAAATAAAGACTGGAGCTTTCCCAAATCAAAAAGCAAGTTCCTGGAATTGAGAGCCAAGTGGAGGCCAGATTTCTAGACAAAAATGTAGTAAACAGAAAGATAAGGTTCCAACCCCCTAAATGTCATGATGGATTGTATTACTCCTGAACACTAACACCCAGTGATGCCAAGATCCCAGGCTCTCAGACCCGCAGGCAAAGACAATATAGTTCCCCTAACACTAGCATCTCTTGAGAATGACCATCTTTCCTGTTCAGCTACTAATCAGATTTTGTATGGTTCATTTGAAAGGGTAAAGCTTCCTTGGAGAAGACTTAGTCTGCATGCCAAGATATCCCAGGATAGAGTGTGTGTGTGTGTGTGTGTGTGTGTGTGTGTGAGCATGTACATCTCTTACTGAAATTTGGACCCAAACTTCCTGAAGCCAAGAAAGTTCACTTGACTTTTTAAAACTTTGAACTTCACCTTCCAGCTATCTGCTCTTAGATAAAAGCCAGCAGAGAAAACGTTCAGCACCTCTAAGGTAACAGAGGAAAGTAAGAGGCATGTGTAGTGGAGAGAAGGGAGAACACAGATTCCTGCATGAGACATTCCTTGCCTACTTCCTCCAAGAGGGCACCGAGAGATGCATTCAGGAAGCAGGCGACTAGAAAACATGCATGGTCGCTAAGGAGAACTGACAACGGCAGTGTCTGCTTACAACAGACTGTTTGTCAAGTAGCACTCAGTTTATGAAATCAGAAAGGCGTACAGGCTGTTGCTCATATGTTGTTACCTTTTCTAAACTTTCTATTTCTATCATGCATGATCAAGACTCTTAATAGATATAATTGTTTTTAAGTGAAATAGTGAACAATTATGATACGTGCACACACACGCACAAACTCATATACACACGCACGTGTGCGCGTGCTGAGTGTCAGATGGAATTCCACTGCCCACCAAGGACTGAGGCTATCTGGCAGTCCAGGAGAACAGATCGTAGACCCGCACTTGGGTTTGGGCTCTTTCCAAGTAACCTGGCCAATTTTCCAGTACAGATGGTAGCCAAACAATCTCCTGAGAGAAACAGAGAGCTGATACTTTTGGAAATACTTTAGTTTCTCTCAGCCGCGCCCCCCCACCCCCATCCCCGAGCACAGTATTATCGTAGGCTGATTTAGCTGCAAGAATTTCTAGGACCATAAAAGGACTGTTCAACTACTAAAATCCTATTACATGACCTACGCACAGAGCCTGAGAGCCTGCACTTGAGAATTCAGAATATCTGGGTGAGAATAGCTGCTTCACCACATAGCAGCTGCATGATTTGGGGAAAAGAAGTTAAATTCCCAGAGTTGGAATTTCCTCTGCAGTAATGACAGTAATAACTCAAAGGTTATTGGGGGATTAAAGAAGACAATGCATATGAAGATCAGCACATTGTCTGGCATACAGCAAATGATCAATAGTAGATATTAGCTGCTTAGAACTGGTGTTTTAAAGGGGAGAAAATTATTTGCGTTTGTAAACATGTTTGCTGACATATGCAGAGATTATCTCTGGAAGGGTAATGTCAGTTGCCCTCACCCAAAAGACCCTAGAAGCTGGGATAGGGTCTCTAGGAAGATCTTTCCACTGTACAGACTTCCATTTCTCTTGAAATTTTAACCACTTGAAAATATCACCTTTTTTAAAAGCCCAAGATTTAAATATAGTGAATAAATAGGAGCTGTTATTAGTTTTCCTCACTTCAAAGCACTGCACATATGCTACCTTTCTCTGTAATGCTTCTCTCATTAAATTAAGAAATAATCCAAATACAAATTGGAGGAGGACTCATATTTCTCTCTCTTTTATCTAGCCTCAGGCATTTCCCAAAATTGTTTGTTTGCTTTGCTCTCTCCTTCACCATTGATCAAATATACAGGCAGCCCTCGCTTCACATGTTTCCAATATGCATGAATTTCCGTTACTAGAGTTTAACAACAGTTCCTCAGCAACATGGTTCCAATTTCCGTTACCATGGTACATTTTCTCTGAATACACTGCGTCAAGAACACACTTTGGTGCTGAATCCTTAGCCCACAAATCACTACATAAATAGCAGGTGCCCATCACTATCACTTACCACTCGTGTCACTTCTTTCCAGGTCTATTGGTGATTGGCCACTGTGCATCTGTTGTCCCACTTACCTTCAGACGGTAAAGTTTAAAGTTGTGTTGCCTCCACGCCAGTCTCTCAGTGATAAACCCAGGTAACAGTGGGAATATTGTGCAGTCCAAAGAGACAATGGGTAAGAAGATGAAAGTGTAACAAGAAAGTAAAACACAGTATTTCTGGAAGTGAAATCGGATGTTCTTACATTTATGGACGTCCATGGGTGGTTATGAAGAAAGTCAGTGAAGATATGCCAGAGAAGTGACACTGGGGGAAAAAAACAAAAAAGACTTCACGTTAAATGAACTCTTAGAGGTGTTTCACAACATTGAAAGTGCAAAAGATGAAATTTTGGAAATGAATCCAAATTTTGAAAGGAGAATTGCAATTCAAGACATTAAAAAAAGGATGGCAGTTCCATATGCTAAGTTATATTAGAAGAAAAGGCAAACATTAATGAAACCACATGTGATTTTTTTTCAAAAATAAAACACTTAAATTCTTAGCATTTCTAATGTTTTAAATTACAGTGTACTAAATATTGGTCTTACTATATTTTTTCATTTCCCTTTATATTTATAACCTCTAACTGAACAGGAAACACACAAAATAATTGAAGCTCCTTTATTTTCTCCTTTATTGATATGAGTTCAGGAGAATCTACTCAGTGCTGGAACAGGAATATGTTTGATAGACTTGTTTCAAACATTTTCTTTTTAGACAAATACAAAATGTGTTTGAGGAATAACTTAACAGTTTTAGGATGAACTGTGTTACTTCTGTCTAGGCTGTGTTTTGAAATGCCTAGACACCCGATATTAGTAATCTTGAAAGGGCAAAAGATGTGTCTTTGATAGCCAGGGGGTGTTTATGAAGAAGGTGACAAAAGCAAGATGGAAATACATGGTAACTAAAAGTGGGTAGTTTCAAGGTCACAAACTTGAAGGAAATTTCATGACACCAAGCGTCTAGTTGGTAGGATGCTACTTCCACCCATTATAATTCTCACACAGAGCATATCCAGAGGAAAAAGTTAGGAACAAGTAAGATGCTTTGTGAATGAACCAAGAGGAGGAAACTCATGGGTAAAAATCTGTGATTTAGCAAATAAGAAAAGGAAAGGAGTTCATTGTGTAACACAAGGAAAGTGTTCAAGCACAAATGAAGAAATGGGCATTACAATAAATGAAGACTTGAGTGAAGAGCTAGTGGGAATACAAAGAAGAGTAAGGACTATTGGGAAAGGAAAAGGGAATTTTTTCACCAAGTGTTTCTGATATGGTCAGAAACCTCATATTTACACTTAACAATTCCTCTTATCTTGGCCTCCACATCTAAATCATCACCAAGGTCCTAAGCATTTCTTGACTGTGTCCACCCTCTTCCTCGCCTCCACTGGCAGCCAAGTGTAGGCCACCATGATGGCTTGCCCAGAACAATCACTTGTTTAAATGCTTATATCAAAATTACTTTTCTCTTTTCTTGTATGCTACCTCTTCTTCTCTCCTCCCCCATTTCAACCATGTTATTCATTATCCCATTCTTTAGAGGATGTTATGGTGTGCCGACTAGATTTCCTCACCCCCTTCAAGACTAAAGCGAGGGGCATGTTGATAGTTGATGCCTCAGAGCTGAATCCTCTCTTGTGATGACGAAGCCTCAGGCAATGAGCGCTACAGCCACAGCCTCACACCTCCTTACTGGGTGCAGTCCATACCCAATGACTAGTCAGTGAAGAGGGTAGAAAGGGAGAATACAGACAGAGAAGGTAGGGCAAATAGGCTCCTTTACTCCAGTTGGCAGTGACCATGAAGGAACATCCCAGCTCCAGAGATCCCCTATGATCTGCTGAGAGAATGTTGTGATTGTGTCACAGTCCAACGCCCCACTCACCTCCCCCCAGCCTAACCCGCTTTCCTTCATTTCCCTTCCATGGTGGATCCAAGAAGCACTCCTACATAGACTTCCTGCATGCCAATCTCTATCTCAGAGGGTACTCTCCAGGGAACCTGACTATAAGAGCCTTCAAGAAGGATCCCATATAAATAAGCTAACATAAATTCTTCCATGTTTTTTTTCATGTCTAATTAATCATGTAGAAACATGCATTGGCATATATAAATATACAATGCATTTACATGCATTGTAAATATATGACTTTTTTCTGTCATTTTTAAATTTAAAAATTGAAGTATAGTGGATATACAATATTATAGTAGTTTCAGGTGTACCAGCGAATGATTTGACATTTATGTACACTACAAATTATTGACCATGATAAGGGTAGTTACTATCTGTCACCACACAAAGTTATTACAGTATTATTGACTATATTCCCTATCTGCAAATAATATATCCAATCAGAGGTTAATATTCAAAATATAGAAAGAACTCATACTCAACACAAGAAAAAACACAAACAATGTGAAAAATGGACAGAGGGCCTAAAAGAGACATCTTTCCAAAGAATACATCCAGATGCCAACAGGTGCATGAAAAGATGCTCAGTATCACTCATCATCATAGAAATGCAAATCAAAACCACAATAAGATATCACCTTACACCTGTCAGAATGGCTAGTTTCTGTTGTGTGTTATTTTTTATGGTATCTTATTATAAATCCCTTAATTTTCTCTTTCATCAATACATAGTATAAGTCCCTCAATCCAAATTGTATTGCTTCATAGCAACAGTTCATTCTTTAAACAGCTAAATGGTATTTCACCATATAGACATATTATAATGTATTCAATCATCCATTTTTTGATGGGCCTATACTTCATTACAGTATTATTTTGTTTTTATTTTTGGCTTCAATGAGCAATGCTGAAGTAAAGATTATAGTATACTGTATAAAACCTTATAGACTGGCACTTTCAATTCTATAGAATAGGTTTTAAAGTCAGCACTAAGTTCAAGGGTATATATATGGTATTTTTTCTTATTTAATTTTTTAATGTTTATTTTTGAGAGAGAGAGAGAGAGGGAGAGAAGGGGGAGGGGCAGAGAGAGGGAGACACAGAATCTGAAGCAGGCTCCTGGCTCTGAGCTGTCAGTACAGAACCCGATGCAGGGCTCGAACTCATGAACCATGAGATCATGACCTGAGCCAAAGTCAGATGCTTAACCAACTGAGCCACCCAGGTGCCCCTATATTTTTTTCTTATATTGTCAGATGTATTTCCGAAATTTCTATAAAATGCACATATGTACCATTCATGTAGAGAATAACTTATGAAGTGATTACAATATTTATCACTGTGATACTTTTCTTTCTTGTCCTCTGACATAGCCAAGTGATTTTATATGAACTTTTCAGGATGAAAATACAGAATGGTCTGCAAAACATTCTTTTTAACAACTCGTTAAAGAGATAACCAAAAAAATGGAAAACATCTTTTCAAAGCAAAAGTTCCACGTTCAGGGCACTGGGTGGATCAGTTGGTTAAGTGTGCAACTTCAACTCACATCATGATCTCACAGTTTGTGAGTTCGAATCCCGCATCAGGCTCTGTGCTGACAGCTCAGACCCTGGAGCCTTCTTCTGATTCTATGTCTCCCTCTGTCTCTGTCTCTCACCCTCTCATGCTCTGTCTCTTTCAAAAATAAAATATAAACATTAAAAAAATTCCACTTTCAATTGCAGGGAAAATCTAGCTTTCTTTCATGACAGTGTTAAAATGGAGTTTTAGTGTACTTAGTTTTATCTGAAACAATTTCTTCTTTTATTCAGGCTCTCTTAAAAGCAATAGAATGTATCCAACCTCTTTTCCCCCAGGATGTGACATTAGAAAGTCTCTTGCACGTGTTCAGAAGTCTCAGAGAACCAGTAAGGATTATTAGGACCAGAGATTTCTCGGGACCCTTGCAATAAATGTTGGTTTTTGAAAGCAGAAAAATTCAATTCAAAAATTCAGTTCAAAAACCAACATCTGAAACTTACCATATTCAAATTTTAAAAAGTCAGTTTCAAGATAAACTGGATGTTATCATCTCTCATTTCAAAACCAAACCATTATGGAAATTAAAAAAAAACAAGATTAAAAAAAACCTTGAATTCTTATGTGTATTTCTCATGGCATGCGATAAACTGTACATCACACAAAGTTCAACTATTGTGCCACTTGAAAACTTGTGATTTGCATGGAAAACAGTTTTCCTCTCTGTTTTGGCTAAATTAGAAGTTAATGAACTGAGTATTCCAGTGTAGCATTAATGTAAATAAATATAAATTACAACAAAGAGAGTTAATCAAATTGAGTTGAACAATACGTTTTTCCAAGGACATTTTGCACAAGGGTACAGACTAAGAAGTAATTATTTTTATGCATGGGCACTTGGCATTTTCAACCTGAAAAACATTTTTGCCAAGTGAAGTCACTTCTATTTGCAAGCAAAACCCATTGGTTGCTAATGTTAGGACACCATCTTGTGGCTAAGACATCTAGTTAAAGAACCTGTCCATTTTAAATCACTTACATATCAAAAGATAAATTTTGTTCTAAGTATCACAGAAACTAATCAATCACATCGCTTTTATTTTCTCATCAGGTCAACATAAGGTTAAGTTTAAGAAAAGAATACTGAAAATTTTTATCAAAAGAACCTTTTTCCCATTGTGCATCAGCTACAAATCAAATGTTATGTTCAAAATTTGCTATGTTATAAAAGTATTTTAATGAAATTTTTCTAAAAAGAAATTAATGAAATCCTATTAGTAAAGGTAACTGTTCATTTAATATGATATGCTAAACCTTAAATAAGATGCAGATTGATTGGCTATCTATTTTTCCTGTGTTTCATTTGGGCAATATTCATAAAAATATCTGAAGCATATGAGAACTTCAAATATCAAATTGGTTTTCTTTTAAAAGTATTAATATCTCCATTAGTCTGCTTACATTGGTAAAATAAAAAAGGCCTTAACACTTATAGGAACACTGTTACAATTAGGCATTTTATTTAATTACTTTTTAATATGTATTTAATAATACTCAAAGTAAATAAAATAATTTAATATTTATTTTAGAGTATGAGCAGGGAGAGGCTGAGAGAGGGAGACAGAGCCCAAGCAGGCTCTATGCTAACAGCAGCGAGCCTGACATGGAGCTTGAACTCACGAACCAGAAGATCATGACCTGGACTGAAGTTGGACACTCAACTGACTGAGCCACTCAGGTGCTCTGACAATTAGACATTTTAAAACACAAGTAGATCAGCAGAGCATGGTAGAAGAGGCTCTAATGGGTGGGGTCTAATTCTACCTCTGTGACCAATCAGCCACCCATCTTGGACAAATCAGTTCACTCTTAGTTATCATGGCTGTCAAAAGAAATAGTAACAGCTTATCCAGAGAATTTTTTCAAAGATAAGAAAAGGTATGGTGGTGCCTGGGTGGCTCAGTCAGTCTGACTTCCGCTCAGGTCATGATCTCACAGTTTGTGGGTTCAAGCCCCATGTGCTGACAGCACAGAGCCTGGAGCCTGCTTCAGATTCTATGTGTCCCTCTCTCTCTACCCTCCCCTACTCACACTCTGTCTCTCTTTCAAAAAAATAAACATTAAAAAAAATTTTAAATGGTATGTGTAAAATTTCTGTAAAACAGGAAATGAAGGAGAAATGGATATTATCTTATTCCAGACCCTGGTTCCAATTCATGACCTCTAAAACAACTGTGGTTTCTTTAGCAGTTTTTGTAAATCATCCCTATACCCTTCCAACACATTTTTTCTTTTTCTTTTTCTTTTTCTTTTTCTTTTAGTAAGCTATTTTAAGCCAGATTCTGTTGCCTGTAATAAAACAGTTTGTTTAACACACCAATGATGCTGGGAAAGCAATTACTACTCCCCTTAATGGAGAAGGGGTAAAAAATGCAGGGGTTGATGGGACAGGTGTAGGCTTGAATTCTGACTTCTTCACTTGCCATTTGTGTTACTCTTGGTAACACATTATAAATGAATTATTTGATATTACATCCTCTCAAACTTGAAAATAACCCATTGTGTGAAATATTCATTATTCATGATACTTATAAAGAAATAATGCTGTTCTGGCGCACCTGGGTACCTCAGTTAAGCATCCAACTTCAGCTCAGGTCATGATCTCCTGGTCTCAGGGTTCGAGCCCCTCATCAGATGCTATGCTGACAGTTCAGAGACTGGAGCCTGCTTGGGATTCTCTGTCTCCCTCTCTCTCTGCCCCTTTCTTGCTCACGCTTTGTCTCTCTCTGTCTCTCAATAATAAATATTTAAAAAAATTTTAATTAATAATGCTGTTCTTCACTGATGCTCACAAAACATGTGGTCAGGGGATGACTTAAATGATATTTTGATTGAGACAGAATTGATTTCCTCTAAATGGCTGAAGCTATAAAACAACTTGTAGTTTCCCACAAAGCAGAAAACAATACATTCAACTCTTTGAAAGATTTTGATATTCACAACATAGTAGTCTAAACTGAAAAGAATTTATGAGAATCTTTGACTTACATAAGTCACTTATATAAGTCACTTATATATATATAACATAACAGATATATATAATATATATATTACAACTTCCCTATAATAAATTTGTCACTTATATAAGTGACTTAACTTCCCTATAATAAATTTGAGGCCAGTTAATATGATGAGTCAAGGTTCTGAAGACTATTCAAATAGGCTAATCACAAAATGACCAGATATCTTGGAAAAACATAAAAGATAGCCCTTAGTCTCTCTTCTTCTCATTTGACTCATTCCAAAGTAAAAAATGCCAGTTGGGAGGTAATGGCAGACTAACTAGGAGGATCCTAAGCTCACCTTGTCCCTTGGATACACCTGGATAACAGCAGTATCAGTGTAACTAATTCAGAAAATAAACCATAGACTAGCAGAACATAATTTCCACAGTTAATCATAGAACGAAGGCCACATCAAAAATGGTAGAAAGGGCAGGGACCCAGCTGGGAAACAAACTAACATGTGAAACTAACCACACATGGGAGGGACACCACAAGCATGGAGAAGAGAGAAGAACAGATCCCATACCAGGCACCCCAGACATAAGGGGCCTGCACTGGTAAGATGAGTCCTCATAGCATTTGTCTTTGAAAATCAGTGGGGCTTAATTTCATGAGTTTTTACAATCAAGGGGGCTTAATACCAGAATCTTTAAAACTCAGTGGCCTTGGCTCTAGGAGAGCTTGCAGAAGATAGCAAACTCAGTGCCCACCCTTAAACTGCAGCATAACAAATAATCCAGCTGAAACATAGCACAGAGCTGTAGCTTGAAAAGCATTTACATGAAGAAGATTTATTAATCTCAGAGCGTTCCCTGGAGGGGCAAGGATCTTTAGAAGACTTCTCCAAGAATAAAAGTGCTTGCAGGTCCATATCTTTCCCCCCTGACCAACCCAGATACCCCAACACTTGTGGAAATCCTAATGAGAACTCACCACCTAGCATTCTAACACCATAAACCCCAGCCCTGCATTCTGCAATGGATCTGTCCCATCTTACCTGCCCCATCCACTCAACAGGAGTGCCCCCAAAGCCACACCTGATGTGTCTCATATTGGAAACAGCCCTGACAACAGTGACCAGCATCAATTTCAAAGTCCCCCTAGGGAGACGGGAAGACAATCACGCATATGTTCCTTCAGCTGCAATCACGCATATGTTCCTTCAGCTGCAGACCTTGTAGTTGGCTGAAGCAGAAATCTGATCTGACTGCTAGCTCCGCTGACCAAAAAAATCCTCTCAGGGGATAGCACAAAGAGAGAGCCCAGTAGTTCAGGGTCACTTCAACCCCAACAGAGAGATTGGGGGCAGACATCTGGTCTGAATGCAGGCCCCACCTACCAACAAAATCCTCTTAGGGGACAATGAAAGCCCCCTTCCAGCAGATGGGATGAAAGCAGGAATCTGGTCTGACCAAACTACGAACACAAGGTGGCCTTAGACTGGCCCCTTAACCTCACAAAGACCAATCTGTGTCCCCAACAGGCAATGAGGGTCATTACAATTGACCTGAGAGCAGATGTGGCTCAATCACAATAGTAAAGTGCACACAATACACATGAGAGACACCCTTGAAGCATCAGAGTCTGGTAAACAGGGGACATTGTACTACAGGGCACTCAAGGACCTCTTCATAACACCACTAGTTTCAAGATCAGGAGACATAGCTGACTCTCCTAATAAATAGAAACAAACACAGAGAGTTTGACAAAATGAGAAGATAGAGGAATATGTCCCAAATAAAAGAACAGGGCAAAGTCCCAGCAAAAGAACTAAATGAAATGGAGACAAGCAATATGCCTGATAGAGGATTCAAGCTAATGTCATAAAGATACTTACTGGGATAGGGAAAAATGTGGAGGGCCTCAGTGAGACCTTCAACAAAGAGACAGAAAATATATCAAAGAACAAGAGATGCAGAACTCAGAAACAGAAACAAAAAATACGCTCAACAGAATAAATAGAGGAGAGGAATCAAAACAACAGAGCAGTTACCTGAAGGGCAGAGTACTGGAAAGTAAACAGTCTGAACAGCAAAAAGAAAAAAGAATTAAAAAAAATGAGAACAGGTTAAGGGAACTTAGCAACATCATCAAGCATAAAAATATTTGCATTATAGGAATCCAAAAAGAGAAGAAAAGGGACAGATAATTTATCTGAAGGAATAATAGCTGAAAACTTGCCTAATTAGGGGGGAAAAAACCAAACATCCAGATCCAGGAAGCCTAGAGAGCCCTCAACAAAAATCAAACCAAGAGATCCACACCAAGAAACACAGTAATTAAAATGGCAAAAAGTAATGACAAGATAGAATTTTAATAAGGCTTTGAGCTGATTTTTTAGCAGAAACTTTGAGGCCAGAAGGGAGGGGCATATATCTTTACTGATGAAAGAAAAAAAACTTGCAATCAAGACTACTCTATCCAGCAAGGCTATCATTCAGAATGGGAGAGATAAAGAATTTTCCAAACAAACAAAAGTTAAAGGAATTCATTACCATTAGACCAGCCTTACAAGAAACATTAAAAGGAATTCTCTGAGTGGAAATAAAAGCCCATAATCAGAAGTAAGAAAATTAGGAAAGAAAACAATTTCATAGATACATACAAACAAAATAAAAGTGTTGATTGATCACTTATAAAACCAGTACAGAGATAAAAGCACAAAAGCAGTAAAAATAATTATATCTATAAAAATCAATCAAGGGATTCACAAAAGGAAAGGATGTAAAGTATGCCATCATATACATAAAATATGGTGGGAGGCAGAGTAAAAATTTAGTGCTTTCAGAATGGCTTCAGACATAAGTAACCATCATCCTGAAGTAGTCTGCTACATGCATAGACTGTTGCATATAAACCTAATGGTAACCATAAATCAACAGCCTTTAATAGATATGCAAAAACTAAAGAGACAGGAACATGCAGATTAAAAGAGAAGGGAAGGACAAACATTTATGATGCAAATGAAAGTAAAAAGAAAGCTAGGTAGCAATATTTATATTGGATAGAATAGACTTTGAACAAACACTGTAACAAGTCACAAAGGATACTACAAAATCATAAAGGTGACAATCCAACAAGAAGATAAAATAATTGTAAATATGCACCCAAAATGGGAGCACCCAAATACATAAAGCAACTATTAATAAGCATCACCAAGGAAGAAATTGGTAGCAATACAATAGTGGTAGGGAACATCAACATCCCACTTAGATCAGTGGATATTTCATCCACACAGAAAATCAATAAGGACATAGTGGGTTTGAATGACACACTGGACCAGATAGACATAATAGATATACTCAGAACATTCCATTCAAAAACAGCAGAATACAAATTATTTCCAAGTGCATATGGAACATTCTCCAGAATAGACTACATGTTAGGCCACAAAACAAGTCTCAACAAATTCAAAAAGGTTGTAATCATTCCATGCATCTTTTCTGACCACAGTGGTATGAAACTAAAAATCAAACACAAGAAAAAGTCTGAAAAGAATGCAAACCCATGGAGGTTAAATAACATGCTACTAAACAATGAATGGGCCAACCAAGAAATCAAAGAAGAAACCAAAAATACATGTGACTAATGAAAATGAAAACACGATGATCCAAAATACTTGGATGCAGCAAAAGCTCTTCTAAGAGGGAAGGTTATAGGGGCGCCTGGATGGCTCAGTCGGTTAAGCATTGGACTTCAGTGAAGGTCATGATCTTAGGGTACATTAGTTCAAGCCCCACAACAGACTCTATGTTAACAGTTCAGAGCCTGGAGCTTGCTTTGGATTCTGTGTCTCCCTCTCTCTCTGCCCCTCCACTGCTCATGCTCCTCTCTCTGTTTCTCTCCCTCTCTCTCAAAAATAACTATTAAAAATAGATTGAAGATTGTAGTAATAGAGGCATACTTTTTTTTTGTTAAGAGAGACAGAGCATGAGTAGGGGAGGGGCAGAGCAAGAGAGGGACACAGAATCTGAAGCAGGCTCCAGGCTCTGAGCTGTCAGCACAGAGCCTGATGCAGGGTTCCAACTCATGAGCCATGAGATCATGACCTGAACTGAAGTGGGACACCCAACCAACTGAGCCACCCAGGCGCCCCAGTAGAGGACTACTTTAAGAAGCAGGAAAGATGGGGCGCCTGAGTGGCTTAGTCGGTTAAGTGTCCGACTTTCTCTTAGGTCATGATCTCACGGTTTGTGGGTTCGAGCCCTGTGTCGGACTCTGTGCTGACTGCCAGCTCAGAGCCTGGAGCCTGTTTCAGTCTGTGTCTCCCTCTCTCTCTGACCCTTCCCTGCTCACGTTGTCTCTCTCTCTCGCCTAGAAATAAATAAAACATTAAAAAAAAAAAAAAGAAGAAGAAGAAGAAGCAGGAAAGAGCACTGCTGGGAGCTGCACTGGCTTCTCTGGATGGCAGTCACAGCAAGGAAATGGCAGTGTTTGCACAGCTCCTGCCGTGAGAAACGAAAACTGGTATCTCTTTCTGCTACTACTGGCTCATGTGGGAAATGAGCCTGCTGGTATTGACCAGGCCTCACAATATTCCATATCAGACCAATATTCCTAACACGATACCTCATAAGGAAAAGCATATTCCTGCCTTTACAAAAGAGATTTTAGATGAAAGCTCTGTGGGTGATTGTCAAAAGCCTCTTCCTATGGGCCTTGCAGATCAAACACAACTGAGACTGGCCTCAAGACAAAAGAGCCTAATTTAGAGTTAAGGAACAGATAACGGCAGAACTTAAGTTAATACTTACATCTTCTTCTAACTGGTGACGTACGGCAGTCCCTTCCCGAGAGCCTTCTTTCTGCAAACACCCTCCCTTACTGGTGGCTGGGATGAGGATTGATAATAGTAGCTAAAACATAACCCACAAACAAAAGGCTGACACATTTAGGGCCTCCATGGTGTTCACACATTCAGCATCAAATAGGTTTCCACAAACAACTCATTAACCCGTTCAAAAACATTCATCCTCTTGACAGCCAGACAGAATGACTCCTAGCCTATCTATATACAACTTAACATATATATGTCATCCTGTTTTTCACTAAGAACATCCTGTTATTTCCTTAGTTGTAAAATTCACTCAACCTCACTATGATTGGGGTAATTCTGCAAGAATATCAAAAACTTGTTATCACAAAAGGCTTCCCATTGTAAAAATTCCTTTTTCTGATTTCATGTTGTTGTTGAACCTTTAAATAAAGACACCAAAAACGACAGGAGAGAGATGCCTGCCTGGTGATCTGAAAGAATCTCGGGGCTCTCTCATTCTCTCTCTCGCTGACACCATCCATCCTTCAGGGACCCCTGGACCTGCTGGAGCCGGCCTCCGGCAGAGCACCTTGTTGGCTCAAGTGGTTGAATGTCTGACGTCATGAGTTTGAGCCCCTTATTCAGTGGGCTCCCTGCTGTGTCAGCACAGAGCCCATCTTGGATCCTCTATCCCCTTCTGTCTTGGCCCCTCCCATGCTCTCACTCTCTCCCTCTCAAAAATAAATAAAACATTAAAAAAAAAGAAAAAGCAGGCAAAATCTCAAACAGCTAAAACTTATCCCTAAAGGAACTAGAAAAAGAATAAACAAGCCCAAAAGTAGTAGAAGGAAGAAAGTAACAAATATTAAAGTAGAAACAAATGAAACAGAAACTAAACAAAAAAATCCAAAAACAAACAAACAAAAAAAAACCCCCAGAACAATAGAGCAGAGCAATAAAACAAAGGGCTGGTTTCTTAAGAAGATCAACAAAATTGATAAACTTTTAGCCAGACACATAACATTTTTTAAAAAGTACTCAAACAAAATCAGAAATTAAAGAGATGGGATGCCTGGGTGGCTCAGCTGGTTATGCATCCGACTCTTGATTTTGGCTCAAGTAATGATCTTGCAGTTCATGAAATTGAGCCCCACATCGGGCTCTATGCTGACAGTATAGAGACTCCTTGGGATTCTCTCTGTGTCTCTCTGTCTGTCTGTCTCTGCCCCTCCCTCACTCCTGTGTGCATGCTCTCTCTCAAAAGAAATGAATAAACTTAATAAACTTTTGGGGTGCCTGGGTGGTTCAGTTGGTTAAGCGTCCGACTTTGGCTCAGGTCATGACCTCACCGTTCTTGGGTACGAGCCCCGCATCGTGCTCTGTGCTGACAGCTAGCTCAGAGCCTGGAGCCTGCTTCCAGTTCTGTGTCTCCCTCTCTCTCTGACTCTCCCCTGCTCACGCTGTCTCTCTCTCTCTCTCTCTCAGAAATAAATAAAAAACATTTAAAAAAAGAAATAAACTTTTAAAAAATGAAATAAAAGAGGAGAAATAATAATCACCACCACAGAAATATAAAGAATTATAAGAGAATATTAGAAAAATTATATCTCATCAAATTAGACAACCTAGGAAAAATGGATAAATTCCTAGAAATACATAATCTTCCAAAAAGTAATCAGGAAGAAATATTAAATTTGAATAGACCAATAAAATTGACTGGGTAATCAAAAATTCCCAACAGACAAAAGTCCTAGACTAGGTGGCTTCACAGTTAAATTCTATCAAACATTTAAAGGAGAGTTAATAAATATTCTTTTCAAACTGCTCCAAGAAATAGAAGAGGAAGGAAAACTTCCAAATTTATTCTAGGAGATCAACAGTACCCCGATACCAAAACCAGATACAAACAAAGGAAAACTATAGGCTAATATTTCTGATGAACACAGATACAAGATTCCTGAACAAATATTAACAAATTGAATCCAACAATATATTTTAAAAAATCATTCACCATGATCAAGTGGGATTTATTCCAGGGATGCAAAGGTGATTAAATATTTGCAAATCAATCAAAGTGATACATCACATCAACAAGAGAAATGATGAAAATCACATGATCATTCCAATAGACACAGTAAAAGCTTTTGACAAAATGCAACATCCATTCATGATAAAAAAAAAACCTCTCAGCAAAGTAGGTTTAGAAAGAACATACTTCAACAGAGTAAAAGACTTATATGAAAAACCCACAGCTAACATCATATTTAATGGTGAAAAACAGAGAGCTGTTCTTCTAAGATGAGGAAGACAAGGATGTCCACTCTCACCACTTTATTGAACAGAGTGCTGGAAGTCCTAGTCACAGCAGTAAGACAACAAAAAGAAATAAAAGGCATCCAAATTGGTAAGGAAGAAGAAAAACTTTCACCATTTGCAGATCATATGATACTATATATAGAAAATCCTAAAGACCCCACCAAAAAACTATTAGAACAGGCAAATGAATTCGGTAAAGTCACAGGACACAAAATTAATATACAGAAATCTGTTGCAGGTCTATACACTAAGAATGAAGTAGCATAAATAGAAAAATATTTTTAAAAGTCCCATTTACAATTGCATCAAAAGAAAACCTAGGAATAAATTTAATCTAGGAGGTGAAAGACCTGTGAAAGCTATAAAACATGGATGAAAGAAACTGAGGAAGATTCAAACAAATGGAAAGATATTCTATGCCCATGGATTGGGAAAACAGATACTGTTAAAATGTCTTATTACCCAAAACAATCCAAAGATTAAATGCAATCCCTATCAAAACACCACTGCGTTTTTCACAAAAATAAAACGAATAATTCTAAAATTTGTATGGAATCACAGAAGGCCCCAAAGAGCCAAAGTAATTTTGAGAAACAAAAACAAAGCTGGAAGTGTCTTAATACCCAATTTCAAGGTATACAACAAAGCTGCAGTGATCAAAACAGTGTGATACTGGCACTGGCACAAAAACAGTCACATAGATCAATAGAACAGAACAGAGACCCCAGAGATAAACCAATTATATGGGCAATTAATCTTCAACAAAGCAGGAAAAAATATCCAATGGGAAAAAGACCATCGCAAATGGTATTGGGAAAACTGGACAGCAACATGCAAAAAAAAAGAAAAAAGAAGAAGAAACAAAAAGAAAGAAATTGGACCACTTTTTTACACCATACACAAAAGTAAAATTAAAATGGATTAAAGACCTAAATACAAGATCTGAAAGCATAAAGTTCCTAGAAGAAAACACAGGCAATCATCTCTTTGACATCAGCAGTACAAACATTTTTCTAGGTATGACCCTTTTGGCAAGTTAAACAAAAGTAAAATTAAATCATTGGGACTGCATCAAAATAAAAGGCTTCTGAACAGTGAAGGAAACCATCAGTAAAACAAAAAGATCGCTTACTTAATGGAGAAGATATTTGCAAGTGATATATCTGAGAAAGGTTTAATATTAAAAATATATAAAGAACATATACAACTCAACACCAAAACCAAAAATAATACAATGAAGAAATGGGTGAAAGACATGAATAGACCTTTTTCCAAAGAATACACACAGATGGCCAACCTACTCTTAAAAAGATGCTCAACATCACTCATCATCAGGGAAATACAAATCAACTACAGTGAGATATCATCTCACATCTATTAGAATGGCTAAAATCAAAAACATAAGAAACAACATGTGTTGATGAGTATCTGAATAAACAGGAACCCTCATGCGTTGTTGCTGGGAATGCAACATGCTGCAGCCACTGTGAAAAACAACAGTCATTCCACCACTGGTTATTTACCCAACAAAAATGAAAATATTAATCCAAAATGATATATACATCCCTGTGTTTATAGCAACATTAGTTACAACAGCCAAGATATGGCTGTTACCCTGTCCATCCATAGATCATGGATAAAGAGGTGGTGTATGTATAACAGTGGAATATTACTCCGCCATAAAAAGTAATGAGCTCTTGCCATGTGCAATAACATGAATGGAGCTAGATAGTATAATGCTAAGAAAATAAGTCAGTCAGAGAAAGACATATTATTTCACTCATATGTGGAATTTAAGAAACAAAATAAATGAGCCAAGAGAAAAAAGAGAAATGGGGCACCTGGGTGGCTCAGTCAGTTAAGCATATGACTCCTGGTTGTGGCTGAAGTCATGGTCATGGTCTCTTGACTACTGTGACTGACTCCAGCGTTAGGCTCTATGCTGATAGCACATGGAGTCTGCTTGGGATTCTCTCTCTCCCTTTGTCTCTGTCCCTCCCCTACTTGTTCTCTCTCTCTCTCTCTCTCTCCAAAATAAATAAAATAAACTTGAAGACACAGAAAGAAAGAGAGACAGAGAGAATAAGAAACAGACTCTTAACTAGAGAGAACAGACCGATAGTTACCAGAGGGAGGTGGATAGGGGAATGCGTTAAACAGGTGATGGGGATTACGGAGTACACTTGTCATGCTGAGCACCGGGTGATGTATGACAGTGTTGAATCACTATATTGCACATCTGAAACTAATATAACACTGTATGTTAATTAACTATAATTAAAATAAAAATTAAAAATAAGTAAAAAATAAAAGAAATGAAGAAAGTAAAAAAGGGGAAAACAAAATAAACTTTTAAATATAGAGAATGAACTTGTTGTTAGAAGGGAGGTGGGTGGGGAGATGGGTGAAGAAGATGAATGAGATTAAGAGTACCGTCATCTTCATGAGCAGTGAGTAACACACAGAATTAGTATATAGTAAAGAATAAAGTATAGAATCAGTATATAGTAAAACTAAAACTAATAGAACACTGTGTGTTAATTACACTTGAATTAAAAGAATTCCAAAAGGCTGTTTGGGAAACTTGATAGTTTCCCACTATTTTCAGCCACCCATGTGACTAAAGATTCACTGACCTCAAAAGCCAGTTAACTAAAACAAAAGCTCTTCAAAAATGGACAAAAAAGATCTCAGAAAATATGTCAGCATACTTCCCCATCATTGTTTTTTTCTCTTCTAATTCAGTTCCTGAATTCTCTAAGGTTCAGCTGAATTTTCAACATTTTCCTGAATTCTTCCTTATCCATGATAATTAGTAATGATTATACCAGGTTTCTTATACTTGATTTTATTCCACATCTCTAACTTGAGGGCAAATCAAGACACTCGAGGCTAACTAAAAATCTCAAATTTATTCAAATTCATAGCCTTTAAATATGAATTTAGAATTTACCTTGGAGGGAGGAATACTGGATTTTTTAAATGTTCATAAATGTAAAAACTTCTTTCACTTTCAGAGTGGAGGATTTATTACATGCATAACATATAAGCTCATTTGGATTATCTTTCATGCTCCTTTTTTCTCATCAATCACAATGGGATCACATTCCTCACACTCAAAAAAATTGAAAGTAACATACAGAAATATAGTGCCAAATTCTTTTCCAAAATATGTGGGTTTTTTTTCTGTCGTTAGTGTTAGCAAAACATTTCCAAACTGTCTACAGTTTTTGCTAGAGTTTTCTTATGCAGTGTCTTGAATAAGAACTCTCTTTGGGTAGAATATTAAAGAGTTTAACTTTAGATAAAAGAAAATGATCTTTTTTAGTAAGTTGTATTCTATTTATCATTCATTTTATAAAACCTCAGCTTCTATGACTGCTGATTTCAGGTGATGGCCAACTGATTGGTGTAGAGTTGATAGTGTGGCCTACAGTTGCCCTCTGAACCTTGAATATCACTTGTTCAGAGGAGTAACAGTTAAGGGGAGTGTTTATTTTGAAGTGTTTAGTTGTAGAGCCTGAATGTGTCATTAGGAAGGGCTGCATAATGAGTCACACAGGGAAACTCCAAAGTTAGTGTGGCTGCCAGGACATCTAGCCCCTCACTCTAACTCTTTTAAAAACCTTAACTTCTGCTGTGCCTTATGAAATGATCCAACTAACGACCTTGAAGCTCTCAAAATAACAAGTGAGTGAGATGAGTGGTAACTATTTCAAAATCATCGTTATGCAACACCTACCCTCAGGTCCTAATATAATCCTCTGGGAGCAGTTAATTGAAAAATCCATGATATATTTTATTACGTTCCCATCCTACTGTTCAAAACTCGTTATCTGAGCATATTAACACAATATTCAGCTATAGTAGGGATTTAGTATGGATCTGTAGATTTCATAAGGACTCTTCATGAATCTATAGCGCTTTCTTGCCGATCTTAGATTTCTTTCTTTCTGTGATAACACACCTCCATCCTCTGCCACATGGCAAGGGAGTCATGTTTTTCAGTTAGCCATATGTTGAGGCTCACTCCTAATATAGATCTTTCAAAATTTTCTAATATTATATTCTGGGGTTTCTTGGTTACATTAATATTTTTCAAAGACTAAACCTTTATATACTCATACTATGCCTTAATAACTTCTTTCTTAAAATCAATAGTGCATTCTATTCTTAGCTGCTTCACTGGCAGCAAAGATTTGACAGAAGTATTCTGCATATTATGGTACCACTTTCAACTGAATCCAGATTGACCTAGTGCATCTATATTAAGAGTTCTTCACTGAAAGCAATGGAACTCAGCCCAAATTAACATTGTTCCACTGCTTTCTAAGAAGTCCCATCGTAAAACTTCTTTGACATCAAGGGCCTCTTTCACCTCCCACCTCCCTACAATGGTATGCACACTGCCTTTAACACAAGACACTAGAATATTTTTCTTGTTCTCATGGAGTATTTCTGAAATGTAATGCACAGGAAGCTGAGGTCCGGTCAAAAACAGATGATTGTTGGGGCGCCTGGGTGGCTTAGTCGGTTAGGCGTCCGACTTTTGCTTAGGTCATGATCTCACGGTTCGTAGGTTCGGGCCCCGCGTTGGGCTCTGTGCTGACTGCCAGCTCAGAGCCTGGAGCCTGTTTCAGTCTGTGACCCCCTCTCTCTCTGACCCTCCCCTGCTCACGCTGTCTCTCTCTCTCTCCTAGAAATAAATAAAAACATTAAAAAACAACAACAGATGATTGTTGCAAATAATAGTTAACATAAAAGAAAGAAATTGAAAAATTCCTTTCGTTGTTGTTATTATAACTTTTTAGTAAAGTTCTTGTAATCTGCCAGGTCTACCACCTCATGTGTGTGTGTCAGAGTCCAATAGCTGAGATGATATTGTAGGACTAGCATTGTAGCGGGGAGAAAGCAACTCTAAGCTATGGTTGTGGGTTATACTGAGCTGCTCACTGCCTGATGCTCACTCTCCCTTGAGGCAGGGAGCACACATTACTGGTTGAGAGGAGATATATAATTGTAGAATGATCAAAGGAGAAATAAGTTCTCTGCAAAAAATGCCTGGTTTACATAATGTTAAAATCAATCATCTAGACTTAATTAGCATCACATTTGAATGAAATTAAGTCACAGAGTTGCCTATAATTTATTGAGTTAAGTACTCTTATATGCATAGCAAGGAGTTCTTAACAGGTGAAAATATAGCCAAACAATATACAGAAGAGTCAGAGAATCATTTGGCTATTTTAATTGAAAATGTCTTTAAATTTCATCTTGTCCTAACATGTTAACTGGTCATCTTTTGCTCATGTGAAATCAAAGAATAAATAAATTCATGGCTGATCAGGTTGAGAAGAGTGAGACTCATTTTAGGGCAGTTCTCTCTCTCTCTCCCTCTCTCTCTCTCTGTCTCTCTATCTCTCTTTTATTTTTTATTTATTTGTTTTTTAGAGAGAGAGAGATAGAGACAGAGAGAGAGAGCACGCGAGAGAGCAGGGGAGGGGCAGAGAGAGAAAAAGACACAGAATCTGAAGCAGGTTCCAGTCTCTGAGCTGTCAGCACAGCTGACACAAACTGTGAGATCTTGACCGGAGCCAAAGTCAGATGCTAACTGACTGAGCCATCCACATGCCCCAGGGAAGTTCTCTTTTTTAACAATTACTTCCCCATTGAAAATGTTACAATATCATTGCTCAAGAGAAATTTCTTAAAATATATATTGAATTTTAAAGTCAATAATAAGAAATATCAAATCTAGTTAATAATCATGGTTACAAAAATATTGAATTATAGTCACAGATGTAGCTTGTATTAAAATTACTTTCTTCAGGGGCGCCTGGGTCGCTTAGTCGGTTAAGCGTCCGACTTTCGCTTAGGTCATGATCTCGCGGTTCGTGGGTTTGAGCCCCGCGTCGGGCTCTGTGCTGACTGCCAGCTCAGAGCCTGGAGCCTGTTTCAGTCTGTGACTCCCTCTCTCTCTGACCCTCCCTGCTCACGCTGTCTCTCTCTCTCTCTCTCCTAGAAAAAAAAAAAAAAACATTAAAAAAAATTACTTTCTTCATTTTTCAGGCTCCAATAAGCATTACCAAAATTACTTGTAAGTAATTTTAACCTAATCTAAACCTAGAGGCTTAGGAAATCTTAGTATTGTGTTTGAGATATTAAGATTTCTAAAACCTGCCTGCAGTTTTGTATCTATAGATAACTGTATTATATCTTGTTATCCTTCTCAAGTCTAACAGAAACAAAATAATTTCCCTTGGCTAGAGAGTTTTGGATTCTGATGACATTAGGTGACCAACCTGAGTCTGACCAAACTTTAAATAAGCAACCTCCAAGAAGAGACTACATAAACTAGAAAGTAATGTGAGAGATTACAATATTGCTATAAATTAGGAGGGTCGGCCTCAATGTATAATGGACCTGGATAGTATTGGCCAGTGAAGAGTAAATGACAACTTTGACCAGAGACAAATAAACAGGCCAAGTATAGTTGGCAGGCTTGGTTTTACCTGGCCAGTATTCCTTGCAATTTCTTTGGTATGCAGCACTAGCATCTTGTTTCGAGGATTATTTTCTTCCCACTGAGTGTCCACTTGGTAGAATGTCAGTTAAAGGGACGTGGCTTAATCTGGCCAAAAGGGATGAGAAGGCACAGACAAATCTAGACCAAGTCCATACACCCAGTAACTCTCAAGAATTTCACTCTCTTAAGTAATTGAGCTCCGAGTTCTAAGAATAAAAAGATATGGAGCTGATTCATTCTAATTACGAGCAAATAATCCTTAGTTCTGTTGCCTCTAGCCTCAAAATTGCTTTCTCTATGACTTGGTCCTATAGCTTTTAGTTTGTGGGTGACATACAGCTGTATTCTTCCAATAAATATATCTTTGGCTCATTCTTAGAATTAGCTCAAACTAGTTTCTGCTACTTATATCCAAATAGTCTAAGTGTTTTACTGAGGAGCTAGCTGAATCCAGAACTGGCCTCCAAGTAGAAGGAAGCAATGCTGACAGCCAATGTCAGTGTTCTGAAAACAGTATCAAAGTGATGAAGCCAAAGCCAATTCTGTCAAGGCTCAATTTCATCAAAGAAGTTCAGTCAAGGAAAAAATGCGCATTGAGAACAAATAGGAGGACCCACACTTTTATATGAGCTGTTGTATTGGCCTTATGGAAATATCAACCTCTTCAAAATGGTAGGCTGGGCAGAAACAAAGAGGCTGCAAACAGGCCTCCTAGCCAGAGGAAAAGACTGGCAGAATATTAGTGATGCCATGGGCTGAAGTTCAGCACCAGAGAGCAAAGAAGAGGATAGAGGTGGTGTGTAGCTCAGAGCCCTCCTAATCATCAGGGCTCATCTTGGCATAGCTCCCATAGATCCAGGTGAACAGGACTGATTCCGAACTCTGTTACTGGGACCAAAGTAGTCAATAAAGCCTTCTGCCCTAGTCAGGAATGGCCCAAGGGCAAAGCTGTACCAGCTCTTCTGTATGGGATGATGAGGCCGGGCTGGGAAAAGGAGGGTAGAGCAGGATAAGGATGGTTTGCTAAGAGTGGAGAAAGCCCGTGATAAGTTGTGCTTTGAGCTGAAAAAAAAAAAAAAGTTCAAATACGTGATCTACCACACTTCTTGTTATTTCCCAAAATACTACCCCTCTGCCTTTGAACTCTTCTCTCTTCTTAGGATGTCCTTTCTTTCATTTTTACACGGTACGATGGTTTTTTTGTATATTGGATCCAGCTCAAATTCGATCTATCTTCCAGGGAGAATTCTTGGCTCTAGAAATAGGCTTATGATATTTTTACATAATTCTAATTTGAATTAAATATTTATTCCTCCTACAGGAAGGCATGGACAATTTCTTTTTTTTTTTTTTTAAATGTTTTATTTATTTCTAGGAGACAGAGAGAGAGACAGCGTGAGCAGGGGAGGGTCAGAGAGAGAGGGAGTCACAGACTGAAACAGGCTCCAGGCTCTGAGCTGGCAGTCAACACAGAGCCCGACGCGGGGCTCGAACCCACGAACCGCGAGATCATGACCTAAGCGAAAGTCGGACGCTTAACCGACTAAGCCACCCAGGCGCCCCAGGCATGGACAATTTCTAATTAATACATGGATTTGTGCACTGTGCCCTGAACATCATAGGCATACAGAAAATAGTTGTTGAATGAATGAATGCCAAGCTCATGAAAGCTATAACTCCCTCTCTGGCTGAAATTATTTAGATCTCTCTTTAATGTTTCAAGTATTCATGAGACATGTTTCAGCTAGAAATTAAACTCCATTAACATTGGAGGCACTGTGTGCCCTCCTTTACACACAAAATTAACTCTATACTGATGGAGAAGAAATCTCTCCAAAATAAGGAGAAGGGGTGGGAAATGCAGAGGGAAAAAGAAGTGTATATCTCACTACCCAGCTGTGGAATGTATTTCCACTTTTCTTGGGTCCTCCTCCCTGGTATATAGGAGGAGTATAACAACAAGGCACTTCAGTTTATATGCGGAAAATATGCATAAGAATTTCAGTTGCAATGAAAAAGCAAATGTGCTTAAATGCTCCAGAACCAACTATGAGGGAGGGGCAGTCTAGATTTTCTGCGGTTGATGACCATTCTCTGCTTCCCTCAGTTAGCTTTTTATTCTAGACCAAAGCCTTGGAAAGTATTTTTTCTTCTCTAACACCTCAAATCCCAGCTTTTGGTGCCCAGAGCTATTAGCATTATCTTCTTAGGAAAGAATTCTTCCTCAGCGATGAAGAATAATGAGTCCCTTGTCATGTACAAATCTGAAAGTATTCCACTTAGAATTGCTTGTTTGTAAAATACAAAATAAAGCATGCTTTTAAAAGGAGAGATTTGTGCATCATTTAACTTTTTTCTTTCCTCTCTGTATAGAACCGGATTTACTCAACGTAAGTGAATTTAAAAATGCAATTTTAAAATTACCACAACGGCCTATTCGCTGCTAATATATATATATATATATATATGAATTCAAGAAGCAGTAAATACAATAATCGAGGGAGCATTTGTTTCATAAAATTTCAGAGAAATTTGCTTTTAGCAATTTAGAGTTCTGAAAAATATGTCAATGTATAAAGCATATTCATGCATTCCCCAAAGAGTGGCCTTTTGAATGAAATCAAACCCTCTTTCCTTTTACAGGGATAATGAGGAAGATGTCCAAACAACTGTTTTCAGTGAGCTTACGAACTTTTAGAAGGTTAACGTCTCTGTTCCTGGTTCGTTGGGGATTCTTCCCATGTCTTTAACAAGCTCAGTATAAGCTTCACCCATCACATGTGTTGGCAGTTTACTAGACAACTGTGTCTGCCAGAAAGTAGGCCTACATTCTCACTCATCTTGGCAGAGTTTAACCTAAAACAGCCACTTACTTCTATCAAATGATACTGCTCATTTATAAGAGTGAGAGGTTTCATTTCAAAATCACAGCAATTTGAAGGATTTCTCTTTTGGAATATCAGGACCTCAAAGCATAAATGCTACAAATTAGAACTTACACAGTGACAAGTAAAACTTGCCACAAAACTGTCTTTTAAAAATTAAGACCGTGATAATTATGTCACATTAAGCACAAAGGAATGTTCATTTCCCAAATGTATCCCTAGAATGTAACCTGAATCACCTAACTTTTTGAAGAAAGGAACGATCCTAATTAGCAGAGGATCATCCTAATGATACAGTGAATTTCTTCTCTAATTTACTTCTGGGATTTTTATTGTGTCCTTTTAGAAATGTGGTACCACAAATCTTCAAATGTCTCAAATTCCACAGAGATACATGATACAATCAAGAACCTGCTTCCCCACAAATGGAAGGCAACAAGGTTCCCAGTGCACTGAAAACATCTTTAAACTCTCTCCTCAGAAAGTCCCTCTTCTCTCTCTTCCAAGCCTTTTTTGTTTTGTTTTGTTTTGTTTTGTTTTGTTTTGTTTTGTTTTGTTTTGTTTGGTCTTCAAAACCGGTGTTGATTCATTAGAGTCTATATTAAAATCGAGAGTCTCTGGCCTGGCTATCTATAGCATTGTGGATGTCCAGGCTATTGTTGGATGAGGGGAGAAGGGCCAGTCATCTATCCTCATGGTATGTACACCGAAAAAAAGTATCTTCCTTCCAGAAAGCTAGGAAATGCTTTCCAATCCCTAATTACTTTTCCACATTCCCTTACTCTGAAGACTAGGACAGAATATAATCTCCAGCCATCCTGGGGCTGGATGAATCAATTATTCTAGGGATCTTCCCATTCTGGGAATGGAGAGAAATGGTCTCAGCAGGAAGACCCCTGCTCTTCCACTTCAGTTAGTGAAACCATGACCAGTTATGATCAATTTCATGCTTTTACTTTACTGACCAACACTCCAAAACACCTTTCAAGGGAAGAGAATAAAAGGGAAAAAAAGCAAACGGTCGTGGCTAGAATGGGAGGGTTTTCCAGCTCCTTTGCTTTATAGGGCAGGAGAGACTCAAGGATTCTTTGAGTAGAGGGGTCTGACAGAGCAGTAAGGTAACAACGATGATGTGAATGGGAGCCCGTCAGCTAAAGACAGCCTGTTCTGCAGCCTGCGACATCATTCCACTTGCTGTAAAATCACAGGGATTGCATACTGTTTGTACAATGTGACATAATGAGTTGTCAAAATCACCTGAAAATGTACCTAATCCCATCCTTAATTCTTATGTCCCTACAGTTTTGATCAAACTTGTAATGAACTTACCTGGATAAGCGTGCTTTCCACATGGTCATTTACACAAGACGCAAATGTGTTTATAAACTTTCAAATGTTGTCAAAAGGAAAAATATAAAATAAACTCAGTAGTTATATCCCAGCTCAAACAAAATCAGTAGTCTCTGATTTTTATGAGAGATTTTTCTGATTTTATGAAAAATCAATGAGAACATTGATTTTTATGTCTCATGTAGTTGACACAAATTAAAATGACACAGTCGGAATCCAGCATCGAAGTCCGGAGCTTCCCCATCTTACTCACCAATGTTCTCTTCCCATTGGCCCACTGCCCCTCCCTTCACTCAGCCTCTGATACCCGAAGTCCAGTGTTTCTCAAACTTTAGAAATGTACTTACCCCTTTCAGTGGAAAAAAGAATCTTCTTTAAGGATTTCTGGTGTTGACAAATTCCTTTTATTATTATGTTTGTTAAATATGTATGAGCGCAAAACTGAGTATAAACTCCTTATGCTTACAACGTTAATTCTACAACCAAAACAGATTTGCCAGTGTATACAAACAAAATTTAAAAATCAATAAAATTCAAATTAACAACAACTAACTTAGTGGGATAGGTGATGCTATTATGTTGCAACTAAACCTAAATACAATGTTTAACTGCCCCTGCACACATCTGCTTCTTTTCTCTGAATGCTTATAGCATCTTCCAATGTCTTATCATTCAAGTTCTAAGACTTGTTCTATTAAAACTATTGTAAAGCCTTAAATTTTCATGTGATGTCATTTGGCCTTTACCTAGTATGAAATGCACCATTTATGCATTAAATTTGCCTCTACTCTTTCCATATTTCCCACATTTTAAGTACCACTTTGCTTAAACTCATTTTTCGACACCAATGCACATTTGTCCTCCATTGGGGCAATTTTGTCTTTCAGGGGATACATGGCAACATCTAGAAACATTTTGGGTTGTCAACTGGGAAGAAGGAGTACTGGCATCTAGTAGGTAGAATGCAAGGATTCTTCTAAACATCCTAAAAGGCACAGGTCATGTCCCCGCAGGAAAGAACTATCTAATTCAAATGTCAGTAGTGTGGAGGTTGAGAAACTCAGGTAAAGCAAATGTCAGCTGTTAAGTCTTCTCTCAGTACTTGGTTATAAGTGGTCCTGTGGATAATCCAAAATAAGCTTATATCAATTAATTTCATGCTTTTATCTAAAATTTAAAAATCAGGGGCTCCTGGGTGGCTTAGTCAGTTGAGTGTCCCACTCTTGACTTTAGCTCAGGTCATGATCCCAAGGTTGTGGGATCAAGCCCCGTGTTGGGCTCCATGCTGCTTAAGATTCTCTAAAATAAAATTTAAAAAATGGGGCACCTGAGTGGCTCAGTCGGTTGAGTGTCCGACTTCAGCTCAGGTCATGATCTCATGGCTCGTGGGTTTGAGCACCCCATTGGGTTCTGTGTGGACAGCCAGCTCAGAGCCTGGAGCCTGCTTCAGATTCTGTGTCTCCCTCTCTCTCTGACCCTCCCCTGCTCATGCTATCTCTCTCTCAGAAATAAATAAAAAACATTAAATTTTTTTAATAAAATTTAAAAAAATAAAAAAGAAATTAAAAAAACATTTAAAAGTCATTCTGTCCTTCTGAAAAAATTTATTTTTAAATTTTTAATGTTTTATTTATTTCTGAGACAGCGAGACAGCATGAGCCTGGGAGGGTCAGAGAGAGAGGGAGACACGGAATCCAAAACAGGCTCCAGGCTCTGAGCTGGCTGTCAGCACAGAGCCTGACATGGGGCTCGAACTCACGAACTGTGAGATCATGACCTGAGCTGAAGTCAGATGCTCAACCTACTGAGCCACCCAGGCACCCCTGAAAAATTTCTCAACTTCCATCTGTGTGATGAGAACTAAACCTCCAATAACTTAGGGTTTCCATTCTGAAGAAGTTAATTTTCTTATGTTATATTATAAAATTCCCACCAAGCTTTTGGATTACTGAATCTTGATCTACTTATTTTATAGCGTGAGTATTTATACACATGTGGAATTACTCTAGAATATCAGTAAATTACATCATCATAAAAACATTTGCTGGCCCATTAATTGAACATAATATCATACAAAAGACACATAAAATTTACTGCAGAATCAATACTATATTATAACCAAATATCTGGATATACATTCCTACAAAGGGATGATGGGTATGAGAAAGTTTGCTAAGTATAATTATAGATCAGTCTAAAATGAGATAGCATTTTAGAACTCTAATGCCATCTTCAGTCTACCAAAAAGAGTGTTTATTGAATACCTGTTACGTGGCATGGTCTTGATACCGTTCAATCTTAGGTCAAGTACAAGGTATGTTTTTCTTTCCCACCAATATCCATGTTTAATGGATTTCAGTCAGAATGCCTGGAAAAGAAATCCTTGCCAAGGATAAAGAAACAAGAAGGCTTTTAAAGCCAAATTTTTCTTTGTTGCAACAAAAAATTAAGTTTCACCATAGTGTACCTTTCCGTTCCTTTCCAACTTCTTCTAGGCATTTGCTGCAAATTATGGATCATCTTCAGCATATGCACTTGATATCCACCCTTCTCTAAGAGGCAATATTAAGAAATGAGTCTAGCAACTTCCTCTGACTCTGTATTGTCCTGGCAATTGTGACTTCAGGAAATTATCCTCCCATTCCCTCTCTTGCACAAAAAAGATAATAATAAAAGTTTCATTAGCTTTTTGATGGCTAAATGAGGTAATATGGAGCAAGCTGGAAACAATACCTGACACTTGATAAGCTCTCAGTGTTTGGTATAGTTATTTATTTGAATTATAATAAGGGATAACAAGTTTATATAAATAGATTACTAAAGTCTCATTTTTATTTTCATTTTTAAAATTTTTGTAATGTTTATTTATTTTTGAGATAGCACATGTGCATGAACAGGGGAGGGGCAGAGAGAGAGAGAGAGAGAGAGAGAGAGAGAATCCCAAGCAGGCTCCGCACCATCAGCGCAGAGCCCAATGTGAAGGTCGATTCAAATAACCGTGAGATCATGACCTGAGCCAAAATCAAGAGACAGATGCTTAACCTAAGCCACTCAAGTACCCCTTAGTAAACCATTCTCTTAATTTCTTCTTGACAATCGTTCCACTAAAAATGAGTCCATTTACTATTTGTGAGTCCAATTATTTTTTTTTTTCATTACTTCAAACAGATAAACATTTAGTGATCACCTCCTATGTTCCAGAGCAGACAGAAGCCAGTGTGGAGTTTCAAAGATGAATAAGGCAGAGGTCCTTCACTCCACAAGTTAATGATCTAAAGGAAAACTGATATTGACACAGAACCAAATATCACATACACACACACACACACACACACACACACACACACACACAATTGCTTCAGCCCACTACCTGCTTCAAGGATTTATTTAAAAATATCTTAGTGATCAGACCATACTCAATGATACTGCAGAAAAAAAACAAAGAGTAAAAGAACTGTATTTGCCGTACTTTTGATTGTCGAGAATTCACTTTATGAAGACAGATGTTGATTACAGGTTTGAGGAAGTCACTCCAAGCGTCTTATGTGCACTGACTGAAAACTCAAACACACATGTACACACATCAGACTCACACGCACAACACATAACACACAGACAGTTCTCCTTTTAATCTCATATGATGTTCAATAAATACTAAGCAAAGCTTCACCTCAGTCTGGGCTCCAGAGAAAGAGGTGATGGATATCAGCCCCAAGAGAGAAAAGGCAGAATGGAGAACTGAAATTACAAGCACTGTGTTTAGAACTCTCTTGCCATTTGCTTGCTTCCTCACATGGTTGTGAATGAGACTTGATCTGCAAGTGCTCTGTATATTTATGGTCTTACCTAGCTTTGGTAAAGTTCCTGGGCTTTGCCTGTGAAGAATCTCAAAACCAACGGCGTTAGGAAGGAGCGAAAATAATAAAGTAGAGCTCTGTGTGGAAGATGGGGAGATTAAGAGTTAACTAAAAGAACAACAACAAAATCCACATGTAATGATCCTATTGTCATCTTTCCCGGGGGAATACTTCTACCTGCAGCTTTCAAGTCACTGTCCTTGTTTCTGTCATATTTATAATAATAATAGTGAAAAAGCCATTTGACTTTTGGGACAAAAGAAACAATTCAGTATCACGTCACTGATCAGTAAGGATGGACACCCACACTCCATTTGGTTCTATGGTAGGAAACCTGCTGTAGCAGCTTGTATCCGTCAGCAGCTTTGAAAGCTCACATTTCTACCGTACGGGCAAGCTTACAAGCCAGTGTGCCACAGTTCACGGGCACAATTTCGAGACACTATACTCCTCATCCAGAAAGAAAGCACACTTTGCTACTCCAGCCTGAGCTGTAGCCAGAGCATCATCACTTTTCCAGGTCTCTGAGCCTAAACTCCCATGGGTCACTGCAAAACGGGCCAGGTGACACCTGTACGCAAGGTGGGGTACGTAACAGGAAAGGAACTCAAGCCTTGGAAGCCCCAGTCTTTTATAAGGGGCAGTCAGCCTGCTTGTTGAACTCTGCCCCAGAGGCAGACATCCTCCTCATCTTAAGAGTAAAATAATCTGCCCTTTGCTCTCAAGTGAGAAATTGCCCTTCCTTTCTTCCTAGAGGCTTTGCTATAAAAACACCCTTAAAAAGACAGTCTAAGATGAGGCAGACAGTGCCTTAGTTTGTAAAACATGTAGCTGTGCAAAACACCCACAGACAATTACTGACATAGAGAAAATATACAACATCAAAACCCCAAAATGAGGTTATAACTAGACTTGTCTTTTGGGGGGTCAATTTAACTACTGAACCATGCTGATTCCCAGGGTCTCATTAATTGGAATCTAGAAAAAGGTTGACAGATATTTCCATTTTTTCCCCCAGATCTTGACTTCTTTAGTATCAGGGATTTCATATCTACTACATTGAATTTGTTGTTGGGAGTAAGGATATATATTTTTTTCATATTCCTTTCCACCCCAATGATAATGCTAGAATGGAAATAGCTTTGGCCAAAAGCATATAAATATAAAGCCACTTGGATATAGATTTTGTGTGTGGGTGAGACAGAGAGGGGAAAAAAAAAAAAAAAAAAAAAAACCAGAACGAAACCTCTAGAATACCGAAAACTATCAGAACTCATTTCTCCTCCTCAACTCAGAGAGGTACCTTACTTTCCACACAATCCACATGGCGAGAATTAGTTATTGTATTTCTATCCTGCTAAACTCCACTACAGAATAAGTGCCAAATGTCATGCAGTATGGAGATAATCAAGGCAAGAATTCCGATTCTTTTTTAGAAAAATTAAATGGATTTTCAATCCCTAATTAACTATCACCCCTACTAGACAACCAGGACTTCATTTTATCTCTCTTTGTATTATTTCAAGTCCCTCACAAAAATGGTGAAAATGGAAGCACCCAAGGCAGTGAATGCTATTAAATAAAACGAAATTTAAAAGATGCCCTGTCAGTATTCACACGACTACAGTGAAATAAGCTCAAGGGACTCAATATATTAATAAAGATGGCTTTTTTTCACCTGGACTAATAGTTGCATTGTTGAGATACATTTCACACAAATCTATTTTGACCCTACTAAGTGAAGCAAAGGAGGTTAATACTGTGTAGTAGCGGTAGTGATGCAAAAATCAGAAATTCATTCCCAGCCATCCAATAGCTATCATAGCAGGTGCTTAGGAAGAATATAGCAAGTATACACACACCTTAATACAAGTTAGAAAAAGAGAACTGCAGTAAGGAATACATGTTTATATAAAATATCAACTTCATTCTAAATGGGTTAGGCTAAATTAGCAAATATTTACTTCATAGACTTTGTTAAAAATTAATGACTGAATTTTTGCTCCCTGATGGCTAACTGAACACAAAAACTTACTTATGCCCCCTCCTAAAGTTTTCAAAATTACAGGAAAACATAAAAGTCAGGTCATGTAGCAAGGAACTCGAGCCAGAGTAGTGAGAGTATAATTTCAATCTACTACTATTCTTTCTCAAGACTGTCATTTGAAAGGTTCTAGCTGCTTCTATTCTACTAGTGCAGACAACAAATAATCTGAAGTTAGAGGAAAGAACCCTTGGCTATAAAAAACACTACAGTATCTGACAAAATTAAAAATGTCTCTGCTCTTCAGCCCAGATGATAGAATACTTTTTATAGTAAGTTGGAAATTTCCAGGTCAAAAGATAGAAATTTATTTCCAAATGTTTTTACTACCTTTCTAGCAAAGACTGTACGATCTTTGTGACAATTCAATTATAACCCACTTAAATCATCTCAGGTAGGTTCAGAAGTCTCACCTTATTGAGAGCACTGAGGAGAAATAGCATTTCTGTTCTCTGGTAGAAATTAAATTGCAAGTGGCCATCATTTCTACATAAACAAATGCTTCTCAGAGAAATTTTGCAAACATTATATTACATCCCCTTGTTACAGTATGCAGAATAATTCCACCCGTGTAAAGACACACACCAGGCTTTAACTAGGAAAAATAGTTTGGCAAACTCATTTGTCTCCCATGAGAAAGATGAATTGACGTGTCATCCTGTTAAAGAGCCCAGAGCTTTTTCTGAAGGTCTCCTGCAGAGCTGCAGACCATTATGAACGTGACACAGAACACCAGTCCACAGAACACAGTAAAGGAGAAACAGTTCTCCAACTCTATTCCAGCTGGCCAGTCCAGGCCCTAATATTTGAGGATTGCACAATCTCAATAAACCTCCAAACTAGTCTGATATCCTTCAAATTGTTCTCCACATGCTAATAGCCTCCCACAGTGTTGGCAAGCAACACTGTATTTCTAAAAATGTGGTTCTAAGAACATTATTCATCAAGTCAGAATTTCCACAACTTCTCACTGCCCTTAAGATGAGTGTAAACTCCTTAGCATGATAACTTTATGCTCTGATATGACCTACATTTAAGTCACCTCTCTAGTTCCATTCTCCTTCATTTCTCCCCAAGCCCATCAAGCTGAACTACTCACCTTTCTCCATTCCTTCAAGTCTCCACTCCTTTTCCAATATTCCTCTCTATTTGGAAAACATGAGCTGCAGGTAATTTACCAACACATGAGGCTCTGTGCTGCAAAGTGAGACTGGAATGCAAGTATGAGTAAATCAGGTGTTTGTATGTCTCCAGGGCTGGGTACTGACAAGGCAGACTACAAAAAGTTTCTAAGAGTGAGGGCACATGATATGGTCTCTAGAAGAGGCTGGGCTGAATAGAGAGACAGGTGAGATCGACAAATGGCCTGAAGACTGGGAGAGCAGTAAGGCAGTGAAGCAACTGATTCTCAGAGGAAAGGAACTAAGAGCTTCCACTGTAGAAATGAAAGATCAAACATGAAATCTCTGAAGTTGAGCAGCTCTGCGAGATGACAAATTGCAAATGTTGAGTGGCAAGTGTAGAAAATAAACAGAACTCCAAGATGTTTGAATTGGAGAAGGTCAAAGGGCTGTGAGGCTAGGGTTTTAAAAAGCTTATACAGATCAAATCAGCTAAGTGAAGGCAGAGGATGGAGAAAAAGGAAAACCTTGTTTTCACTGCCACAATCCTTCCTCAAGATGGAGTTGTCCCCTGAAAGAGGGGAAGATGTCACTGAAAAGGCATATAAAACATCATACAACTACATGGCATGGGCCTCAGCTCACTGAACAGCCTGAAATCAAACTAAAATACATCAATTTAATTCCTTGAAATAAAATAGAGCTTAAGAGAATTAACATTTAAAAATAATTCCTCAAAAAAGTACTCACAGAGTTTATCTGTATTGTTATAGTTTATTTAAAAAAGAAGATACATTTTTCTAAGCAAACAAACACTCAAAAGGCATCTGTCCTGGACCAAATACACACAGTGGGGAGAAGGGAAGCTTAATTATAACCATGTAAAACTTTCAGAGTAAAAAGATGGTTTGTAATCCAAGTTAAGACAACTAAGCATTTCACTTCTCGACAAGATTTAAAGAGTAGTAATAAAAATGGCTTGCTAGATTTCAGGAGAGAGAAGAGAACCCCATCCCTGATGTGTGAGTCCAGTTTTTCCCCAGGAACTTTGTTACCAGAAGAGGTACTGCTGACACCAAGCACTACTTCCTGCTTTGGCTGTACCCACACATAGAGACATGAACTTTTTGAGAGAGTGAGAGAGCAGGGGAGGGGCAGAGAGAGAGGGAGAAAGAAAATTCCAGGCAGCTCTGCACCACCAGCGTGGACCCCAATGCAGGGCTCGAAACCGTAAAGCACGAGATCATGACCGAAGGCAAAATCTAGATTCGGACACTCAAATGACTGAGCCACCTGGGTGCCCCAACATGAATAGATTTTTATTACACATATTTTAGATCCTGAAAATAGTATAGGTTGTCTATCAAAGAAAAGAAAGTTGTCATAAGCCACTATGTTACAAGAAAGAAAAATGTTATTTCAGTAGACACCTTAAAAGTGGCTGTACCCCTCAAATCAACATTAAAGCCTGCACGTGTAACCAGACTTTACTCCTATCATTGTTGGTCTCTATCTTAAAAAGACAATAATATTGACTGAGAAATCAGAAAGCATAACACTTATCTTTTAAAAATCTAAATTTAGGGGTGCCTGGGTGGCTCAGTCAGTTAAGCATCTGACTTTGACTCAGGTCATGATCTTGCAGTTTGTGGGTTCAAGCCCCATGCTGGGCTCTGTGCTGACAGCTCAGAGCCTGGAGCCTGCTTTGGATTCTGGGACTCCCTCTCTCTCTCTGCCCCTCTCTGTCACTTTCTGTCTCTCATAAAAAAAAGGTTAAAAAAACTTTTTAAATCTAAATTTAACTCTATATATTCAAACTCAGAAGAGGCAGGTATTAAATAATCAACCAGCCTTTTATAACTTACTCCCCATTAACTGAATCACTGTAAAGTGATACATATATTAATGAGCACTGGAAAATAACATATCTTTCAAGTTGAACATTCTCAAAATCTGAACTAGAAAGAAAAAAAGGCTATTACAAAATGTACTGATGATGTAAGAAAATGGAAAATAAAACAATAACATCCATTTGATGGCTTAACATTTTCAAAACTAGCTTTTCTATAATATGGTGATGTTCTAAGTCACCATCCAGTGTTAGAAAATGTGCTGTTTCTGGGGTTCTTGGGTGGCTCAGTCGGTTAAGCTTTGGACTCATGGTTTCAACTCAGGTCATGATCTCACAGATCATGGGATCGAGCCCCATGTTGGGCTCTGTGCTGTTTGTGTGGGGCCTGCTTGGGATTCTCTTTCTCTCTCTCTCTCTCTCTCTCTCTCTCCCTCCCTCAGTCTCTGCCCAACCCCTGCTCACATTGTCTCTCCCCAAATAAATAACCTTAGAAAAATAAAGAAAAAGAAAATGTGTTGTCTCTGCTTACATTATATAGTTATTAATAAAGTAAAAAATTATCCTATTTTCATATCATTTCTCCATCAATAAATTGTTGGTTAGGGTGCTATATAATTAGTATCAACTTGGCGTTTTTATTCCTCTTCTCTCAAGTCGGTTTATTCTTACCTTGAAAGATAGTATGATTTTCCACAGATGATTAAGGTCCCCTTTGTGCATTCTGGCAATGACATATATCTCACTGATGCTTCACAATAACTGTTAGAGAAAGATGTGAGACATGATCTCAAAAGAAATCACGGCAAAAAGCAGTGTCTCCACCACTCATAAGCAGTGAAATTGAGGGCGTCCTAACCTCTGAGCCGCTGTTACTTCCTTTCTAATGCCTACCTCCTAAAGCTGTAAATACTTAGTGAAATAAAGTTTGTCAACACTTGAGCGCAGTGTGTGAGTTTGAGAAAGTGCTCAGTTAAGTCACAATTTGTATTACCACCATGATACAGAACCAGCTGGTGAGACAGGATAGGCAGAAAAGGAGATAACATGGGGCGCCTGGGTGGCTTAGTCGGTTAAGCGTCCGACTTTCGCTTAGGTCATGATCTCGCGGTTCGTGGATTCGTCGGGCTCTGTGCTGACTGCCAGCTCAGAGCCTGGAGCCTGTTTCAGTCTGTGACTCCCTCTCTCTCTGACCCTCCCCTGCTCACGCTGTCTCTCTCTCTCTCCTAGAAATAAATAAAAGAAAGAAAGAAAAGGAGATAACATGTAATGCATCAAAACTGAGTGTCAGCAATAGAGGTGAGAAGCATTGAAAGAGCCCTTTGTAGGGAGACAAGCCAGGAACAAGGCAGTTTCCCTGAGATGCTTTCCTTGAGATCTTGCTGCTTGGTTTGGCTACAAAGACAGAAGCTCATAAAGAGATGAGGGACAGGTGTACACCAAGTGTGATGGAGGGCCTGGGGCACACGCAAAAGCTAGGAACCACCTCAGTGTAGCCAGAAGGATTCTCTTGGGGAGGATTTGGGGATGTGCAATTGAAGTTTAATGCAGGAATAAGATTGGAGAAGATATAAATACCAAAGCAAGGAGTTCAGATATATTCGGCAAATGAGAACTGAACAAAGTTTTCTAAAGCCTGAATTTTTACAGGGATGTATTTTATGTACACTGCTAAGCTAATTAAAGTACATTGTCAAAAACTACCTCCTGAGATTTCTCAGATTGGACCTTTAATTAAAAAGTCAAAAATATAAAATTAAGTGTATCTTTCCTAGGTCCTAAAGCATCAGTTAAAGCAACCCACAAAACAGAGTACTCAAAACACAGTTTTTACATTTTAAATGAATATTGCTATTGATGATAGTGGAAAATAAGGATGTGGGCATAAAATTTCTCCTTATAACCCCAAGCATTACATTGTCCAATAGTTTAACCTTTCCTTACTGTAACAGCCTACAAGGAGGAGCAAAACGAATGATTACAATTCATCTCCTCTCTCTTCTACAATTGGACATGCTAATGAGCAGAAAAATAGCAAAAAGCAGGAATGATGGGCCAGAGGTGAAGGCAGTAAATGACAAAAAATCAAGTCAAAAAAATGAAGAATCACTCCCTTAGTAATATAAAGTTGATTATGTATTATTATGGATAATTACCCTTTCAAAAGCACTTTAACAATGAAAATCATTTATAAATAGCTATCACTTGCATAGTCCTAAAGGCTTCACATCCTAACTGCCCCTAATTGTACTTATTATTGCTAAATAACACATGTACAACATGCGGCTGGAGTCTTCCCTTCATGTCAAGGATAAGACCAGGACACATGACAGCCCAGCCAGTGTTAAATACTACTGAGAGGCAATAAGGAGTTAAGTGGATAATCAGACAGGCACACAGGCCACACTGCCTGGGTCAAAGCCTGACTCCACCACCAACAAGCTTTTTGATCTCAGGCAAATGTCCTTAACCACTCTGGGCCTGAGTTTCTCATCTTTGAAATATGTGTAATAACAGTGCTATCTAATAAAGCATATATAAGTCCATACATATAAAACTGTTGTAAGAGTATCAAGAACATGATATAAGTCAACAAAAGTTAACTAATAATTAGCTGTGTAAACAAAATGATAATTTCCAGAGCAGGAAGCAATTACATCTACGTATGACAAGTGGTGGGAGTCAAGGAAGGCCTCAATGGAAAGGGACTAGTTAGGTAGGCCTGAAGCTTTGCTATATAGGAAAACAGAGAAAGGACAATGCAAACAAGATTGAGGGACATGGAGGCACCTGGTGGACTCCAATGGTCGGGAGCAGACCTATTTTCTAGAAGTGGTGGGAAGTGAAGCCAAAATCTTGGAGGTTAGGATACACATTGGTTAGGAGGTTCTAAAGCTTTATAAGCTTAGGAAAGACTTGCCTAGACATAAGATATAGAAGGAAATTAGGCATCGTGGTAGGGTCCCCTCCCTAAGGAGAGAGAAAAAAAAGGGAGAGAAAACTTCAAGGTAACCTGGCTATGCACCTACCTGACAACATCCCTCATGACCTTGTAAACTGAGACTACTTACTCAGATTACTTATTTGTGTGTGTTATCATATATGGGAGACAAAGAAAATGTATAAAAACTATGCCGTGACATTTGGGGCTCAGTTTTTTGGTATGAACCCAAGTGAGCGGTGCAGGCACAAATCAAGTTGATTCCTGGAAAGAAAAAGCCTTAGTGTCACAATTCTCTGTGCAAGAATCATGCTACAGCAGCAGTAGAAAGGCTTCTTGAGCAAAAAGTGAGGTAAGGTAACCCAGATTCATTGACAGATAGAGTACTCTAAGGTTATCACTGTGGATTATTTAAATCCTAGATGCATCAGCCACTGCACTAGAATTATATATGTATAGTATATAATATATATATAATTATGTATGTATATATAATATACATATTTATATTATATATTATATATTATGTATAGTTATGTTATATATAGTATCTCACTATATACATAATCTCTAATCTTTAACAAAACTTTGTAAAATAATTACTTGCCATCATGTGGTGCAGACACTCAAGAACAACAAGTTTAAATAATCTGCCCAAACCAACACAGCTAGTAAGAGGCAGAGCTGAGTCTTCTAACATCCATGTCTATTGGGTGCCTGGGCCCCTATTCTCTTGACATCTAGCTCCCTTCCCAATCTGTTTAATGGCATTAATCTAACACAGCCAACACTAAGGGCCTATACATGGGTATCAGCAATGTAGGTGAACAGTGGATGATTGCTTCCAAATGTCTTGACCATCAGCTATGAAAATGAAAGGTAGCAAATGTAATTCTCAACATCCTAGCATAAGTAATCAGCCTCTGATTGAATGAAAGAAGGATATTTGGTGAGAAAGGTGACAGATTTAATTTAAATATTTGGTGGGTTTAAGGTGCCTGTGAGACATCCACTTGGAAAGATCCAGTTAGCAGGTAGAAAGACAGCTTGAAGCTTCCCAGGGAGGTTAGGCTGCAGACAGACTTAGGAGATAGCAAGCACTGGGTGATAGAAGATAATAAGAAAAAGAGAGATTTGTACAGTGGAATCATATAAAGAAATAAGAAAAAGAGAAAGAAAATCTTTTGTTTATGATACCAGCTTAAATCATTAGTCCTTGAGAAACCAATAATTTTAATCCCTGTAATAGTTACTCCACTCTGCCAAACTACTGAAGTGTGATAACACGTACTAATGACATATATTTTTCAGCTCTTGTCAAATGCATTAATGCAGTCAAATGCATTAAACGCATGCAAAGCATTCTTTAACTTTACTGAGCACCCCCTTACAGAAGTCATTAACCATCAAAATCTCTCTACAAGAAAAAGGCAAGAAATGCAATAATAGCTATAGATTAAAATTTGTGACTCAAACTAGGAACTCAGCAAATTTATTGATAAAGCTGAACACACACACAGCTCTTCTGATTTACACTCCAGAGTATTAGTCAATGGAGTGACTGCATCTGCTGGTACAATGTGCATCTGTCCCTCTTTGGGACTGAACTGAAACTAAATCAGTTCACACTATTGTCTTAATAGCTCTACAGTTATAATTGCTATTTAATCACTACTAAATTGGGTTTGGCCTTGTTTTCTTGGCAAATTAGTGATTTCATTAATAATATATTTCATTATTTCATTAGTAAATTCATTACTAATATATTTCATTAGTAATATATTAGTAATATATTGAGTTTATTTCATTACTAATATATTGAGTTTCTTTCTCTATTTTTTCCTATCTTCTTGTCAAACATCTCTTTCTAAAATGATAATATGCAAAGTCTCATTTTTTAAAATAAATTTATAACCACAGTGTAAGGCAAATAAGATTATAGATAAGTATCCCTTTCCATTTAAAAAATGCTACCATTAAGTATCATAAATATATGATAAGTCCAGAAAATTTCTTTCCCAAGCACAAATTCCCTTTTGCGTGGCAGATCAAATTTGCTAATACACAATATGTAAATTATGAAACTAAAATACATCTCACTTATATGGAAACCAACTTGACAATAAACTATTTAAGAAAAAAAATACATCTCACATTTCTGTTTAAGTTATATCAACCTTCATCCCTAAAAACACACTAGGTTGATACCAGCTTCCTTGGGAATCACATTCTTAAATCCATTCCAGAGAAAGTGTTTCCAACAGTCTAATAAAGAAAAATAAAAATTGTGGCTTGATTGTGCCTTTTGATACCTAGTTAGGAACAGTGAATGAAGCATGCATGAAATTAAGAGGTATTTTAATAGCATTAAAACATAAAGAATTAAACTGTATGCTTGACTGAATCACTGTAACTTCTAGCCCTCGGTTTTCTCAACTATAAAATGAAAAAGCTAATCTTACATTATTTTGAAATCCTTTACAGTTCTAATGTTTTAATATGAAGTGGCAGTACCAAGGCCTAAGTGTAGGAGGACCTCTAGACCAAATTTCCCATGGCACTCAACATCCCTCCCAAATGAACAGAGCAACAAAGCAAACACAATGGACCATTATACAAGGACAGCTTGATGCCAGCTCACAACCCGCCCACCCAGCAAGATGGCCGGCCCTAACCTTCTCTGATAGAGACATTCTAGAGCTGAACGGCTCATACTCTTGAATCTTTAGCTCCAATAACTATTATATGTATTGATTGACAAGGCTGGAACCAGAAGAAGTATTTGTCAATCACGGAACACGTTTAAAGCATACCTTCATAATTAGGAAAGGTAAAGGAGCATTTTGTTTTCTTCTCTATAATCCACAAAGATAACTAAAAGGAATGTCAAAATGTTCTTCCCACTACACATATTTTGGATTTTCATCACACCAAAACTAGACCCACAGCTAGTTTAAAAGTTTTAGGATGTTTCCCATGAGGACACAGGAGTTCTGCTATTAAAACTTTCCTTTCAAGGTCACTGACACATGCAACTGAAGCACTTGGGAGGTAATTCTATGTTTGATTTAAGAGACAGAAGTTGAAGTAAAACAAGCATATTGAGAAGCACTAGATGCTAAATTATTCGCTCAGATTCTGTAACTAGAAAACTGGAATTAGCTTGTGCCTCAGGCACTGGTACATTAAAGTTTTAATATAAAAAGTTCTGCTTATGACTTTGCCCTGATGACTTCTTGTCACTCATATGCCAAAAGAAAGCCATATGGAAAAGCACATCAGGGCACGGGCAATAAGTAATTAACTGCTCCTCACTTAAAATCTTTTATCATACAATGCATTAACTGTCTCCTAAATACATTAACTTACTTAAAATGAATAATACATGGCAAAAAATGGGTCCCTGAAGTTCAGAAAGGGGATTTGACTCTCTTTTAGTGCACTGTGCAGACAAGGCAAGGGCAGTTCTCATTAAAGTGTTGAGCATAAACTCAGAGGCTGATGAGGCACAGAATAATTACACATACCTCCCAAAAGACAAAGAACATTAATAATGTTACCTCATACACACCTCAAGTATCAGGACTGAAGGAAGTGATTACAGCATAAAGCAATCGTTTCTAAATGTTCCTGCAAGGGATCTGATTAAATTTTCATGATATTCTCAGAGATTCTTTCCTTTTGTATATCTTGAAAAGATGCAGAGTATATAATGAGTTTAGAGGGAAATAATTTTTATTCTTTTCTAGGTTAAATTATTTCACTGATTTATTAAATAACTAGTATATATATTCAGTCTTAAATATCTCATCTATTTATTTAAATAACATCAAGATCAGTCTCTTCATGGGCAACTTGTAAACAAAATCAAACTTAATAATATCAATTATAGGATAAACTGTTTTCTTTGAGCAGACTTAAACATCTTGGACAACATTTCTAGGACTTCCACAATGAGAGTGTTTTATAATGCCATTTTAATGTTTTAGTATATGTAAGCAGTTTCCAGCATAACTCTATTTTTTATGGAGGTCTTGAACAATTATTCAGTAGTTAAAATTGAATATAATTGAAATGTAGCCATTTATCACAAATTCATAAACATTTTAAGAGGAAAAATATGATTTCTGCTTTTAGATGTTCTTTTAATATAAAAAATAAATGCAGATAAAAAAATAAAAGGAAACTGCCTACAAGAATGTTGTTAATAAAATTGAGATATTTTAATGAAAACATTTTTAAAGTATTCTTTGTCATTTACTCAATTTTTCATAGTGGATCATCTGAGTTCATCATAACAGTGATACATTTTTAGTCAACAATCTCAATGACATAGCTAAAACTTCAAAATATAACTTTATTAATTTTTTATGAAATCAAAAGTGAATCAGACATAAATTTCTCATACAACCTCTTGAAGGCAAAGGCTTTCTAGAGTTCTACACACAGTTATACCAGTAAGGATATTTACCATCCATTTGTAATAGGAATGGACACATTTTTGAAGAGGCTAGATTTTTGTTTTTATTTAAAAATACAGTTTTAAATAGGAGGGAAGGGCTCTAATTTAAGCAAATACGTAGGTAAATATAGGCATATGTGTTTGTGTCTGTGCATGTTGTGGGATTTAAAGCTAGTGCTGAAAGTTTTTCCCTGAATGGTTGAATTAAATTATTTGATTAAATTACTTTTAAGTTTCTTTTTTCCCAATGCAGAGACCAAATGAAAGGATTACTAGGCCAACATGCTTTAGGGCATGTTGTAAACTGCAGGTAAAGGCAAACATATTCATCTAACTATACTGCCTAGCTAACTTAAACTCATGTATAAACTAAGCTCATTCCAGGAGTCAAAACTTTCTCTCAGCTTCATACTATCCAATGCTTCACGGACAGTTAAAGCCAGGTGGTTTATGGACTATACAAATTAATGGCATACACAGATAAAATGTTCTGTCCTGGAGAATGGTATCCTAGTACAGGACATGGGACAGCCAAGAGGGAGTCCAGATATGTGATGATACAGGAAGGAAGAGCAGCTTATTAATATCACATAGCACCAGGTTAATAGCTGTTGGTTCCTCTTCATGAGAAACTACCATCAGAAGTTCTAATACCGGGGCGCCTGGGTGGCTTAGTCGGTTAAGCGTCCGACTTTCCCTTCGGTCATGATCTCGAGGTTCGTGGGTTCGAGCCCCGCGTCGGGCTCTGTGCTGACTGCCAGCTCAGAGCCTGGAGCCTATTTCAGAGTCTGTATCTCCCTCTCTCTCTGGCCCTCCCCTGCTCACGCTCTCTCTCTCTCCTAGAAATAAATAAAAATATTTTTTAAAAAAAGAAGTTCTAATACCTACTTAGGGAGCTGTTTTTTTAATATCAAAAACAAAACAGAAAGAATGGTTGTGCTCTTCTATTATCAGGTATATTATAGTTTGAGTTTAAAATATTGAACACTTGTAAACAACTCATTGAACACCAGTAACTAAAAGGAAGCCCTGGTTAGTTATTACAAAGAGATATGCCAAATGTCTATGCGTGATCATATTCCTCCATTCCATACTGGCAATGTTTTAGTAGCGACTGGGAAATGATAAATGATAATTGTTTCCTTTTGAACATCTGGACATATATCACACCCAGGTTTGGTTCATTATGGCTGAGTTTAGCACACGTAGCTAATGCATTTTCTCATTTATCTGAAAAAAGGTACAGAATGAGGTTTTAGTCATCTGAATCAACAGTTTTGGGGTTAGATAAGTAATTTCAATTTGAAATTAGATCAACGAAATTCCTGAAAACATCTCACTCTTATAATCTTAGTTGTACAGATATCTGTACCAGTGCTGAAATACTCTATATCTAGTGATGGCTAGCCTTCAGCTTAGACACTCTCCTGTCTCTGTACAAAAAGTATATCAGCTATGTATTTACTCAGCTGTGAACTTTAGCTGAAGTCATTCTACTAAATTACCACCAGGGAGTTAATCCAAAAAAATATTGTTTTCAGGGTTTTTCTCTGAAAGACTAAGATTCAGCAGATGTGGGATCGGATCCAAGAATTTGCTTTCAGTAAGTCCTCAAGTTACTGGTAGCTTGGAAGGTATGCTCTGAGAAACACTTTCCTAAAAGACTGGAACCAACATCTTCATAACTTTTAACAATATCAATCTATTTATATTGTTCACACAATTGTTCAGATGAAGAGTCATGGGAGTATAGTAAAATTATGAAAAACTTGTGTGGAAAGCATAAGCTATCCAATGTTTACTTCCACATGCATAGCCTTCATGTCTTCTTTTTTCTCTTTCTTCTTACGTGTTCAGGCACAAACACACACACACAGAGAAAATTTGTTCTATTGATTGGATGACTGATGGATTGTTCTATTTAAAATTTTAAAAACCATAAATCACAACTTCCGAAATTTATAGTGTAAAAGGAGCACGTGGCTCTGTGAAGTACTGGGACATCTGAAAAAAAAAAAAAAAAAAAAGGAAGTTTCAACTAAAGTATGACTGGAAAATGTAAACTGTGAAAACATGCTTTGGAAACTCTAGGAAGAGTTTTCATCAAATATGAAAACTTCAAAGGGCCATTATTAGTTAATAAGAGGATAAAATAAAGAATTTTATGTAAAAAATATGACTAAGTGAAATGAATAGATTCATAGAAACAAAACTTACAAAGATTGGCTTAACAAAAAATAGAAAATCTGAATAGTCCTATTGTGGATAATTGAACATTTTTTCACAAAGAAAGCTTCAAGCACAAAAGACAATGCCAATTAGTGCTAAGTGATATTTGAGAAGAAATGAAGCCTATCTCATATAATTATTTTCAGAACAGAAAGAGAGACCACTGAGGTTTATAAGAGCATAATTTTAATGGCAATCACTGAAAGTCATATCAAGAAAATAAACTTATAGGCAAATCTCATCCAAGAACAGAGGTATGAACATCTTAAATAGTGTATTAGCAAACTGAATACAGCAGGATATACAATGGCGGAAAAATCCTGATGCTGCATTTACTTCAGGAATGAAATCAATTGCAAAAAACAGCAGAAAAATCAATTTATAAATTTATTTCATAATATTAACATTCTAAAGAGAAAAAATATATGATCACCCTAATTTAATACCCATGTGTGTCAAAAATAAATAAAATTGAGGAAAAAGACAATTAATATGCTAATTAGAATCTTTTTAGAGAATCTATGTTGCACTTAAAAGGAAAATATTGAAAACTTTCCCATGTGAAATGGGAAATAGGTGTGAGTATAGCTCTTTCTACCTTGTAGTGAAGATCTTGACAGTGTAATAATATAAGAAAAATAAATGGTTTGGTACAAAAACAGACACTCAGATCAATGCAAGAGAATAGGGAACCCAGAAATGGACCCACAAACTTATGGTCAACTAATCTTTGACAAAGCAGGAAAGAATATCCAATGGAATAAAGACAGTCTCTTCAGCAAATGGTGCTGGGAAAACTGGATGGCAGCATGCTCAAAAATGAACCAGGACCACTTTCTTACACCATACACAAAAATAAACTCAAAGTGGATTAAGGACCTAAACATAAGACAGGAAGCCATCAAAATCTTCAAGGGGAAAGGAGGCAAAAATCAATCTCTGTGACCTCGGTCACAGCAACTTCTGATTCAACACATCTCTGCAGGTAAGGAAAACAAAAGCAAAAAACTAGGGGGACCTCATCAAAATAAAAAGCTTCTGGACAGCGAAGGAAAAAATCAGCAAAACTAAAAGGCAACTGAGGGAGTGGGAGAAGAAATGACCTATCAGATAAAAGGTTACTATCCAAAATCTATAAAGAATTTACCAAACTCAACACCCATAAAACAAATAACCCAGTAAAGAAATGGGTAAAAGATATGAATAGACACTTCGCCAAAGAAGACATCCAAATGGCCAACCGACACATGAAAAAAATGTTCAACATCATTCATCTTCAGGGAAATACAAATCAAAACCACAATGAGATACCATCTCACACTTGTCAGAATGGCTAATATTAACAACTCAGGCAACAATAGATCTTGGCAAGGATGTGGAGGAGGAGGATCTCTTTTGCACTGCTGCTGGGAATGCAAACTGATGCATTCACTCTGGAAAACAGTATGGAAGTTCCTCAAAAAATTAAAATTAGAACTACCCTATGACCAAGCAATCATACTACTAGGTATTTATCTAAGGGATACAGGTGTGCTGTTTTGAAGGGGCACATGCATCCTAATAATGATAGCAGCACGATCAACAACAGCCAAAGTATAGAGAGAGACCAAATATCCATCAACAGATGAATGAATAAAGAAGATATGGTATATATATACAATGGCATAGTAATGATATTACTTGGCAATCAAAAAAACCGAAATCTTGCCATTTGCAAATATGTAAATGGAACAAGAGAGTATTATGATAAGCAAAATTAGTCAGTTGGAGAAAGACAAATATCATATAAAGTAAAAAAAAAAACTTGAAGAAATTACTTTCATTTTTTTAATTTTTTACAAATAGTTTATTGTCAAGTTGGTTTCCATATAACACCCAGTGCTCATCCCAACAAGTGCCCTCCTCCATGCCCACACCCCCACATCCATCAGTCCTCAGTTTTTGTCAGCATTCAAGAGTCTCTCATGGTTTGCCTCTCTCCCTCTCCCCCACTATTTCACCCCTTCTTTGCCCCCATGGTCCTCCGTTAAGTTCCTCCTAATCCTCCTATACGTGCAAACATATGGTATTTGTTCTTCTCTGCCTGACTTATTTCGCTCAGCATAACACCCTCAAGGTCCATCCATGTTGCTACACATGGCCAGATTTCATTCTTTCTCATTGCCATGTAGTATTCCATTGTATAGATAAACCACATCTTCTTGATCCATTCGTCCGTTGATGGACACTTAGGCTCTTCCCATGTTTTGGCTATTGTGGAGAGTGCTGCTATGAACATTGGGGTCCATGTGCTCCTATGCATCAGCATTTCTGTATCCCTTGGGTAAATTCCTAGCAGTGCTATTGCTGGGTCCTAGGGGAGTTCTATTGTTAGTTTCCTGAGGAACCTCCACACTGTTTTCCAGAGGGGTTACACCAGTTTGCATTCCCACCAACAGTGTAGGAGGGTGCCCGTTTCTCCACATCCTCGCCAGCATCTTGCGTTCTCTGATTTGCTCATTTTAGCCACTCTGACTGGCGTGAGGTGGTATCTCAGTGTGGTTTTGATTTGTATTTCCCTGATGAGGAGGGATGCTGAGCATCGTTTCATGTGTCTGTTGGCCATCTGGATTTCCTCTTTGGAGAAGTGTCTGTTCATATTTTCTGCCCATTTCTTCACTGGGTTGTTTGTTTTTTGGATGTGGAGTTTGGTGAGTTCCTTATAGATTTTGGAAAAATAACCCTTTATCCGATATGTCATTTGCAACTATCTTTTCCCATTCCATTGGTAGTCTATTAGTTTTATGGATTGTTTCCTTTGCCGTGGAGAAGCTTTTAATCTTGATGAGGTCCCAGTCGTTTATTTTTGCTCTTGATTCCCTTGCTTTTGGGGATGTGTCAAGCAAGAAGTCGCTGCGGTGGAGGTCAAGGAGGTTGTTTCCTGCTTTCTCCTCTAGGGTTTTGATGGTTTCCTGTCTCACATTCAGTTCCTTTATTCATTTTGAGTTTATTTTTGTGTATGGTGTGAGAAAATGATCTAGTTTCATTCTTCTGCGTGCTGCTGTCCAGTTCTCCCAACACCATCTGTTAAAGAGGCTGTCTTTTTACCATTGGATATTCTTTACTGCTTTGTCAAAGATTAGTTGGCTGTATACCTTTGGGTCCAGCTCTGAGTTCTCAATTCTATTCCATTGGTCTATGTGTCTGTTTTTGTGCCAAGACCATACTGTTTTGATGATGACAACTTTGTAGTAGAGGCTAAAGTCTGGGATGGTGATACCCCTGGTTTTGGTTTTATTCTGCAGTATTACTTTGGCTATTTGGGTCTGGCTTGGGAATCAGAGTGATGCTGGCTTGATAAAATGAGTCCAGGAGTTATCATTCGATTTCTATTTTTGGGAATAGCTTAAGAAGAATTGGTATTAATTCTGTTTTAAACGTCTGGTAGAATTCCCCAGGGAAGCCATCAGGTCCAGGGCTCTTATTTAGTGGGAGATTTTTGATCACTGATTCGATTTCTTCACTAGTTATGGGTCTGTTCAGATTTTCTATCTCTTCACGTGTGAATTTTGGTAGTGAGTGTGTGTTTAGGAATTTGTCCATTTCTTCTAAGTTGTCCAATTTGTTGGCATGTAATTTTTCATAGTCTTCCCTGATAATTGCTTGTATTTCTGAGGGGTTGGTTGTAATAAGTCCATTTTCATTCATGATTTTGTCTGTTTGGGTGCTCTCTCTTTTTTTTTTTTTTGAGAAGCCTGGCCTGAGGTTTGTCAATTTTATTTTGTCAAAAAACCAACTCTTGGTTTCATTGATCTGTTCAATTGTTTCTTTGGTCTCTATGTTGTTTATTTCTGCTCTGATTTTTACTATTTCTCTTCTTCTACTGGGTTTAGGGCGTTCTTGTTGCTCTGCCTCTAGTTCCTTTAGGTGAGCTGTTAGATTTTGGACTTGCACTTTTTCTAATTTCTTGAAATAGGCCTGGAGTGCAATGCACTTACCTCTTAGGACTGCCTTTGCCGTATCCCATTGATTTTGAATTGTTGTGTTTTCATTTTCATTTGTTTCCATATATTTTTTAATTTTTTCTCTAATTGCCTGATTGGCCCATTCATTCTTTAGTAGGGTGTTCTTTAACCTCCATGTTTTTGGAGGTTTTCCAGGCTTCTTCCTGTGATTGATTTCAAGTTTCAAAGCATTATGATCTGACAGTGTGCATGGTAGGATCTCAATTCTTTTATATTTATTGAGGGCTGCTTGATGTCCCAGTATGTGATCTATCTTGGAGAATGTGCCATGCGCACTTGAGAAGAAAGTGAATTCCCTGGCCTCAGGATGTAGAGTTCTGAAAATATCTGTCAGATCCATCTGGTCCAATGTGTCATTCAAGTCCATTGTTTCTTCAGTGATTTTCTGTCTGGTTGACCTATCCATTGCTGTAAGCGGAGTATTGAAGTCCCCGGCTATTAGCACATTCTTAACTATAAGCTTGTTTCTGTTTGTGATTGTTTTAAATATTTAGGTGCTCCCATATTCCGTGCATAGACATTTATGATAGTTAGTTCTCCCTGATGGATAGACCCTGTGACTATTATGTAATGCCCTTCTTCATCTCGTTATTGTCTTTAATATAAAGTCCAGTTTGTCAGGGGCGCCTGGGTGGCTTAGTTGGTTAAGTGTCCGACTTTGCTTAGGTCACAGTCTCGCGGTTCGTGTGTTCTAGCCCCGCATCGGGCTCTGTGCTCTCAGCTAGCTCAGAGCCTGGAGCCTGTTTCAGATTCTGTGTCTCCCTCTCTCTCTGACCCTCCCCTGCTCACGCTGTCTCTCTCTCTTAGAAATAAATAAAACACTGAAAAAATTAAAAAAAAAATAAAGTCCAGTTTGTCTGATATAAGTATAGCTACTTCAGTTTTCTTTTGATTTCCAGTAGCATGATATATATTTCTCCATCCCCTTTTAATCTGAAGGTATCTTCCAGTATAAAATGAGTTTCTTGTAGACAGCAAATAGATGGATTTTGTTTTTTAATCCATTCTGCTACCCTATGTCTTTTGATTGGAGTATTCAGCCCATTTACATTCAGTGTTATTATTGAAATTTGTGGGTTTAGAGTCGCTGTGCCCTTTGTGGGATTCATGCTTGTGGTGGTGTCTCTGGTATCTTCGTTCCTTGTAACACTTACCTTAGAGCGTCCCCCTCAGTATTTCTTGTAGGGCTGGTTTATTGGTGACAAATTCAGTTTCTGTTTATTTGGAAAGAGTTTTATCTCTCCTTGCATTTTGAATGACAGGCTTGCTGGATAGAGGATTCTTGGCTGCATAATTTTTCTGTTCATCACATTGAAGATCTCCTGCCATTCCTTTCTGGCCTGCCAAGTTTCATTAGATAGGTCTGTCACCACTCTGATAGGTTTCCCTTTGTAGGTTAGGGCCCTTTTCTCCCTAGCTGCTTTCAAAATTCTCTCTTTGTCCTTATATTTTGCCTTTTTTACTATGATATGCCATGCAGAAGATCGATTCAAATTACATCTGAGGGGAGTTCTCTGTGCCTCTTGTATTTCAACGTTTACTTTCTTCCCCAGTTTGGGGAACTTCTCTGCTATAATTTGTTCCAGGACTCCTTCAGCACCTTTCTCTCTCTCTTCCTCTTCTGGGATTCCTATGATACAGATATTGTTATGTTTGACCTTATCGCCGGGCTCTCTAACTCTTCTTTCATGTTCCTGTTTCAGTTTGTCTCTTTTTTTCTCAGTTTCTTCTTTTTCTATAATGGTGTCTTCTAAATCACTTATTCTCCTTTCTGCCTCTCCAATCCATGCATTGGACATCTCCAATTTATTATGTGTCTCATTTATCGTATTTTTTAATTCATCATGCCTATTTTTATGCTCCATGTTGTTTGTAGCCATAGTTTCTTTGATGTCCTCTATGCTTTTTTCAAGCCCAGCTATTAATTTTATGATTATTGTTCTTATTCAATTATGCTGCTTATGTCTGTTTTGAGCAGTTCTTTAGCTGTCAATTCTTCTTGGAATTTCTTTGGAGGAGAGCTCTTTTGTTTCATCATTTTGGCTAGCTTTATATCTCTTCTTAGTTTTAAAGATTTGTTATGCTCTCTGCACCTGTGAGTGCTGCTATACCCAAGAAAGCACTTTGACTGTCCAGGGCATATCCTTTCAGAAAGTGCTTTTTGAATGGTATTTCTTGGTCTCTCCTATTGAGACCTTGGTTATTTTATTTTCCTACTCGTAGTGATATTTGGGACTCTCCACCATGTGCACTTTGGCTTGTCTTGAGGTAGCCCTGGAGAAGAAAACAGACAGACAAACACACAGGGAGCAGGGGCACACAAACGCACAGACAAATCCAACAAACATGCAAACTGAGAGGGAAAACGAAAAATTAAGAGAAAAGACGGAGGAGGAAACGTGAATAGAAAATAAAAAATACATTAAAAAGTCAAAAAGAAGAAAAGAAAAGGAAAAAAGAAGAAAACCGATGGACAAAGAATGGTTTAAAGCATATAACCAGATTTCCCAGCTACAATTAAATAGCTGGGTGTATGCAGTGCTGGTTGAAGAGCATAGAGAAAGAGAGAGAAGACAGGGTGGGCATGAGGCAAAATTGGAAATAGAATGAACAGGCAGAAGGGATAAGAAGCTTTTCTCAAAGAGCTAAAGGGTGGAATATAATTGGAGAGGTAAGAGAAGGACGCTGGTGTTATCCAGAAAAACAATATAGTCTAATTACTTCTGAGAGAAAGAGATGAAAAGTTGGTAGGTGTAGAATTTACATCTACAGAATGGACTAAATGTGACTGTTTAAGGAAGCCAGTAGCAGAATTAAACAGGTCAGTGTTCTGGAGAAAAGAGAAAAAAAAAAAAAAAAAAAAAAAAAGGAGGAGGGCAGCTCTCTAGTAGTGATGGGCATGGTTTGATCCAATTCATCAGGTGGGAATTTTACCTTGGCGGTTGTGGGGAGGAGAGTGGCAGCGCTCCAGTCCCTTCTTGAACCAAGCGCTGCACCTCACTTTTTTGGGTGTGTAAACTCCCTGTGCTGGGGGCGCAGCCAAAGTGGGTTGCACTATTTAACCCAGTCCACGCCTAGTTTCCAAACCCCAGTCTGAGTGCCTCAATGAAATTGCCATAGACACAACCTTGCAGATGATCCCCTCAGGGCAATTCCAAGCTTCTTGCCTAGCCCTGGGGATTGAGCCGGAATCGCTGCTCCCTTCTCCTCGGGGTTAGGTTGGTGAGCAAGGATGGGGGTTTGCCTGGGGGGGGGGTGCCTCAGGTCCACTGGAGAGGGGAATCCGGGTCCCTCTGTGTCTCATCACCCGAAACACGAACTCGCAGGCAAATCTCCCAGTTTTAAGCCCTTCACCTACCCTCTAGGGGTCCATCGGAGCCAGGAGCACAAAGAAGCGGTCAGCGCGCGACCCCTCCAGGACGAGTTGGCGCGTGGGGATTTGGCGCGCGAGGTCCTTCTGTGCCCCAAGCAGAGGTTTTTCTGTTCCCTAGTGACAGGGATTGTGTCCTGAGTAGTTTCTGCTTCTCTCTTTCCCCTCTCACTCCCCACAGAGGAGGTTCGCCCCCGTCCCTCTGAGTCTCTGATCCGCCCTGATTTTATCTTCCCTAGTTCGCACTCACGTTAGAAGCTTTCTCAGTGGATTCTGTGTCCTTTTTCTCCCAATCTCTTGGGTTCTGTAAGGTTTCCTATGGCTTCAGATCTTTTCCGTGTGAGATATGGGGGCAAGTGCAATGTACGGAGCTCCCTACTTCTCTGCCATCTTTGCCTCTCCCTCCGAAATTACTTTTATTTAAAGAAAACAAATGATAGCTTTACTAAACTGCTTTTCCATATCAATAAGAAAATATAAACACAATTAGAAAAAACATTAAAGGAAACAACTAGGCAATCAATAGCAAAAGAAGAAATACAAATGGTTACCAGACATAAATATTTAGTCTCCCTTGTAAAAAAATAGATATAAATTTTGCAAAATTGTCAAATATTGAAAGTACTAACATGAAAGAAAGAAAGAAAGAAAGGAAGAAAGAAAGAAAGAAAGAAAGAAAGAAAGAAAGAAAGAAAGAAAGAAAGAAAGAAAGAAATGACTGGAAAAGCAGTAAATAAATCTGTAGTTATTCACTGATAGAGCCAACAGATGATTGTACACACAGAAAATCTAAAAGAATTCACAGAACAACTACAAGAATTAATATGTAAATTTATCGTGGATGTGGCTTATATCAATGTTCAAAAAATCAACTGCATTTCTGAATAATAACAATAATGAAAAAATCTTAAGAATTAAACGTTACTTTTACAATAGCATCACAAATAACAAATAGCTGGGAAGAAATCTAACAAAAGATGTGCCAGGTCTCTATAAAATATTAAGGAGAATAATTAAAGAAAATCTAAATACGGGTGCCTGGGTGGCTCAGTCTGTTAAGTGTCTGATTTCTTTGCTTACGTCATGATCTCGCTGCTCATGAGTCTGAGCCCCACATTGGGATCTGTACTGATTGCTCAGAGCCTGGAGGCTGCTTCAGATACTGTGTGTCACTCTCTCTCTGCCCCCCACTAATGCTATCTTCTCTCTCTCTCTCTCAGATAAACATTAAAAAAAAAAAAAACTTTTAAGAAAGAAAGCAAGCAAGAAAGAAAAGAAAGACCTAAATAAATAGAGCAATATATCATATTAGTGGATTCAGACAATACTGTAAAGATTTTTTATTTGGTCCAAAATGATATATAGTTTAAATTCTGTTCCATTAAAACTCTCAATAATTTTTTGTGGAAATTGAAGAGCTTATTTCAAATTCTATATGAATATGTATTTCTGCATGCCAGGTCCCCTCGCGCCAACTGGTCCCGGAGGGGCTGAGCGCACAGACTGCTTCTTTGTGCTGGCTCCTGGTGGGCTGCACTTCTAGAGTAGCGGTGCGTCTGCCACCATTGTCCTCCCAGGCGGCCTGGGCCCCTGGAAGAGCCGCGCGCAGACACCGGGCATCCGCGCTCCTGGCTGGCTGGATCTCTAGAGGGAAGGCAAAGAGCTAAAAACTGGGGAACTTGCCTGTGAGGTCGTGTTTCGGGTGACGAGCCATAGAGGGACCTGGTTTTCCTCACTCCAGCAGGCTCGGGCTCAGCGCACGCCTCAAATTCTATAGGAATATGTAAAGAACCACAAGTAGCTTTCCAGGTTTTCTCAACCAGAATTCCAGGAGAGGATTTAACCCTAATGACCTAAAACTTCCATTTCATGATTTAACTTATCTTCTATGCATTAAGAATGGTGTCATAATTGAAAGACTTGAGAAAAATTATCACTGTTTTTTTTTATATTCTGTGTTCTGATAAAGAATGTCAGTTGACAAACACTAGCAGAAAATTTTGAAGAAACAGAACATAGAATGCTATCACTAGATAATAAGATTTAGTTCTGAAACTGCAGTAATTAAGTCAGTTGGGTATTGCAGCAAGAGATTAAAAAAAAAACTAATAGAAGAAAATTTTCAGAAACAAGTCTAGACATTTATGTCCCTTAATGTATAACAAAGATGCTACTGCACAGCAGTACAAAGGCATAATCTTTCAATAAATGCTGCTGGGTTAACTGAATATCTACATATGTCTATGTATCTATGTCTATAGACAGACAGACAGATAAAGGAGAGAAAGAGATGGATGGTTGGTTGGGGGGAGAAGATAGATAATTTAACCCTTACTTTTTGCTATTAATCAAAATCAATTCTACATGGTATACAGATCTAAATTTAGAAGATGTAATAACATTTATAGTAAGTAACATTAAGAGAAAACTTTCATTCACATAGGTTAGACAAAGAGTTTTTATCAGAACTCAGAACTAACATAAATAAAATTTTTAATAAATTAAGATATATTAAAATTAGGAAGCTATGTTCATCAAATACCATTAAAAGTACAAAAATACAAGCCACTGAGAAGGTATTTACCATACATATAACTGCAGAAGGATCCTGTAATATATGAATGATACGTATTCATCCTCTTCAAGAAAGGGTTCATTCAATTATTAAGAGTGTGGTTTATTATTAAGAGCCTCCAGCTATTAACACCTTAGAGTCTCTAACTTTTGAGCCAAGGTCTCCCTATTTTCAGGATGACAAGGACCAAGGAAGTAATAGATCAAGATAAATTCTTCTTGATGAGGTCCCTAGCTAATGCCATGCCTTTACAATAAACCTGTATTTTTAACTCTTTATCAGTGTATGCTTCCCTAGAACACAAACTGATGGATTAATGTACAAACTACACACACACACACACACACACACACACACACACACACGCACACACACACAAACTTCTAATAATCAATAGGAAAAGGACAAGTCATTTTTAATGGGCAAGACATGAATAGGCACTTCACAAAATATGATATCCAAGAAAAGATGCTCAACCTAATTACTCCTTAAGCAAATGGAAATTAAGACCACACTGATGTGTCATTACATACCCACTAGAATGGCTAAAGTTTCAAGGACTGAAGGAACCGAGTGTCCATGACATTCACTTTGGAAAATTCTCTGGCAACATTACCTAAAATCAGAAAATACACACATCCTGGGGTGCCTGGGTGGCTTAGTCAGTTAAGCGTCCAACTTTCGCTTAGGTCATGATCTCACGGTTCGTGGGTTCAAGCCCCGCGTCAGGCTCTGTGCTGACTGCCAGCTCAGAGCCTGGAGCCTGTTTCAGTCTGTGACTCCCTCTCTCTCTGACCCTCCCCTGCTCACGCTGTCTCTCTCTCTCTCTCCTAGAAATAAATAAAACATTAAAAAAAAAAAAAGAAAATACACACATCCTATGACTCAGCAATTCCACTCATAGGTATACACCTGAAAGATGTGTGTGTGTGTGCATGTGTATGTAACAAAAGACATAGGTGGTGCATATGAAAATGTTCTTTGTAAGAAAAAATTTTTTTAATGAGTAAATAATTTGCACTACATTTATCTAACAGAATACTTTATAGCAATGAAAGTAAAGTACTCCCAGACACAATAACATAAAAGATTCTCACAATGTTAAACAAAAGAAGCCACACTTGGGGCACCTGGTGGCTCAGTTGGTTATGTGTCCGACTTCAGTTCAGGTCATGATCTAAGGCTCTGCACTGATGGCTCAGAGTCTGGAGCCTACTTACAATCCTCTGTCCCTCTCTCTCTCTGCCCCTCCCCTACTTGTGTGTGCTCTTTCTCTTTCTCAAAAATAAACATTTAAAAAAAATAAATATTCAAAACAAACAAGAAAAGAAGTTACACTTAAAATAATCATGCTATACCATTTCATTTATATAAATGAAATCAGTAAAAAACTAATCAATGTGATATAAGACAAGGCAGTGGTTACCTTTAAGAGATCTGGGAATGAGGACAGCATCTTTTGCAGCATTAATTTCCTTCTGCCTGATAGGAGGGGTAGTTAAATAGATACGTTCACTTTGTTAATATCCTTTGAACTATATGTTCATGATTTGTATACTTTACTGAATATACTATACACCTAAAATTTTAAAAAATATTTTACAAAGATTATAGTGCTTTTGAAACTATTTCTAAAATTTTTGAAGCTCATTTAGACTTGAATCTAATTAATTCAGACTCTTCTTGTATTAATGTTGCAGCCAATATGAATGAACATTATTACTTCATACTATTATGACATTGAGGTAATTACATTCATAAGTAGGGACCATGGAAATCAGTTTAATTGTTTTACAGTTACATCACACTTTGTGGCAGTTTACAGCAGTATGTAAACTGTGTAAGGAAGTACTCAAGAAACCCCATAAGGATGGAGTCATGTCAAAGGGACATAGGTACCATAGGAATGAGGCACCAATGGCCAAAGTTAAAGCAATTTGAACAATTTTATAAACAAAGTAGTATTATATTATAATCAAATGCATAAAATGAATATCTTTGGATTCATACTTATACAAATACATTATTTTAAAAAATAAGTGGGACAGAATAAATATCCTATAAAAATTCTAAATAATTTGTGTAGATACTCTGCCCTCAAGAAGATGGAATATAATTCTCCACCCCTTCATTGTGGGCTGTATGTAATGATTTGCTTCCAAAAAATAAGTATGAGAAGCGGTGGAGAGGTGGGAGAGGAACTTCAGAGTGAAGATACCTGAGAAACACTATCTCAGTCAGATGATCAAGGTTAACATCAACAGTGATAAATCATGTAAACAGTATGTACCTTTAATACAATTTGATGAGAACTGCACTTTGCCTTTGTGGTTTTCCTATCAAAAATCAATAAGCCCAGGTTAATAAGATCAATGAAATCCCAGTCAGGAACCTTCAATAAAATAACTGACCAATATTCCTCAAAACTGTCAAGGTCATCAAAACCAAGAAACGTCTAAGAAACTGTCATATTCAAAAGGAGCTTAAGGATATATGACAACGTAATGTGTTATCCTGAATCACCAGAAAGGCATTAAACAAAGATTAAGAAAATCTGAATAAAGTAGGGACTTTTATTAATAATAGTGTATCAGGGCATCTGGGTGGCTCAGTTGGTTGAGCTTCCGACTCTTGATTTTGCCTGGGGTTATGATCTCATGGTTCCTGAGATCAAGCCTTGTGTCAGCCTGTGCACTGACAACATGGAGTGGCTTGAGATTCTCTCTCTACCTCTCTGCCCCTTCCTTGCTCACTTGCATGCTCTCTTTCTCTCTTTCTTCCTCTGAAAATAAATAAATAAACATAAAAACAATTTATCAATATTGGTTAGTTAATCTTGACAAATGTTCCCTACTAATGTAAGATGCTACTAATAAAGAAACTGGGTGTTGGGACTATGGAAACACTGCACTCCCTTTGCAATTTTTCTGTAAATCAAAGGCTATTCTAATATAAAAGTTTATTTAAACAGAACGAATGTGATTAGAAAATTAGTTTGATATGTGAAATTATTTCTAAAGGAAAAATGGCAACTTAAACATATTAGTAAAAATATTTTTTTCTCGTATTTTTATTGGTTTGGGTTAATTCTCAGTGCTTCCATATATTTTCTATTCCTTCATGGTCATTTCCTCATTATTCGTCCATGGAGCCATTTAATTTTCTTTCATGGGATTTTGATTAGCATGAGTAGTATAAGGAATCAAAAAGATCTGGATTTCAGTGCCACCTGTGACACTAGCAATAAATGTGAGTCAATAACCTCCCTACATCTTCATATTTCTCATCTGTAAAACTGTGATCTTAACTACATTTTGTTAAGTGCTAATATTTCTAGGTACTAAAATACTCTGTATATACTAGTCTTTAATAATGACTAATGAAATCACATCTTACCTACAAAATCTTCTATAGTTTGTAGGAGGCATAACCAGCTATTAATAATTCTTGATGGTGGAAAAGCAAGAGAAATAAATGAAATAGGAAATATTATAAAATGAGTCTACTGCCTAATAGACTTTGTTGAACCTCTAATAAATTTAATTATTTCCAAATTTTCTAAATATTCTGTAAACAGGGGGATCAGTCAGTTAAGCATTCAACTCTTGGTTTCGGCCCAGGTCATGATCTCACAATTCCATGGGTTCCAGCCCCACATCGGGCTCTGTGCTGGCACTGTGGATCCTGCTTGGGATTTTCTCTCTCTCCCTCTGTCTCTGTCCTTCCTCCACTCACACTGTCTCTGTGTCTCTTAAAATAAATAAATATACTTAAAATTTTTTAAATTAAAAAATAAAGATTCTGTAAACAACTTGAAAATCCAGGCAGAATATCCTTATTGATACCATTTGGTATGAATGCACTGTGGTGTAAATTTGGTTGATGTACTATGTATTCTGATACAGTATCATACCTAGCAAAGCTGCAGAGATTTGAATAAAGCTTGCAAAGACTGCCCCAATTTTGTTTCACAGCTTTTTAAACCAGAGGCTACATAAATACTGAAAAATATCTTCGATGAGAATCTTGTCTCCATTAATACTATGCTATACATCTTAATATTACACAAAATTAACTTAAATAAAAATAAATGAAGTATTTTTCCTTTGAAGCAGGTAGGAATAAACTGACATGATAAATAATAAAACTGAAATAAAGGGTAGACACATGCATTTTTGAAGTTGGCAGTCATATCTTAGTAGGCCTTTGGAAATGTTTCAATTCCTTAGAGATTAAAGAAGAAACTGTTTGTCAGATTGAAATGAAAATATTGAACATTATATTTGAAAGGTACCTCAACATTCTCTCACCACTGCAATCCTCCTGCCAAGAATCCTAGAAGATATATATACTTCACTCCCATTAGCATCAATTAAACTCCCAGGCTATGGAGCAAATACCTTAGAGATGTCAGACTGGGGGCACCGGGCTGTCTCAGTCGGGTAAGCATTCTACTCTTGCTTTTGGCTCAGGGAATGATCTCATGGTTCTTGAGATTGAGCCCTGAGTCCAGCTCTGTGCTGTGAGCACTGAGCCTTCTTGGGATTCTCTCTCTCCCTCTCTCTCTGCCCCTCCCCTGTTCATGCTGTCTGTCTCTCTCAAAATAAATAAATAAACCTAAAAAAAAAAAAAGAATAAATGACAGACTGGTTGAAAATTTAAAAACCCAGGCAAAATAAATTTTGAAAATCAGTAAGCCTAACAACATAAACAGCTGAGGGTCCTAGACTAGGAGGAAGTGGGGTTCAATTATGGAATATTATTGAAAAGGACTCTGAGTTAGCATGGCATCATTTAAGAATGATATAATCAGAGATGTAATATTTAAGAAAGCAGAATTTTCCAAAGAGTCAAGGAAAGCTTGACATTCTAGACCAAGCTTACAAATATCTGGTATACTCTAGAAAATCCATGCAGTCCCGGATTGATAAAGGCTAGGATAGTAGTTGCTGGATTTTCTTGTAAGCAGTGAGTCTAATATGGATGGAAGAGTTATTCATTTAGTTAACCTTGGCTTCCAGGCAAAGGAATGAATGTAAGAAAAGAGCTGTTAAAATGTGAGAAAATGAACAATTCGATACTGAATCTGAGAGTAAACACATCAGGTTGATGTTTGGTGAAATTTAAGAAAATAAAAGAATACTACCTTTAACAAAAAGGGAAGTTTCCCTTTCTGTCATTTAAAAGATATCTAGAAATAAATAGTCCAGGTCTGATTCCATAGAATCAGGGAGTTAGTCGCCTTTTCTCTTGTCCTGCATTTATTTTCAGCTCATACTTTAATTCTCATGGTCCAAAATGGCAGCTGGAGCTCCAGATATCACATTTGTGGTCAAGGAAACAGTGTAATCCCTTCCCCCAACTCACTTTAAGGACACTTTTACTTAAAATTTTGCTTACATCTTATTGACCAGAAAAAACTTAGTCACCTGGATAAGACCAGCTGTAAAAGAAGCTGGAACACTATTTGTTTCCAGATAGTTATCCTTACCCCCAGTCATGGGTTCCATCCTCAAGGTGAAGGGGAAAGAATGTCAGAGATAGGTAACTAGCCTTTCTCCCATGGTTCTTCTAGCATCTAACATTTCAGAGTTAGAGATGTTCTGGACTATAATAATGTCCAAGAGTATTAGTTTGCTCAAGTGGAGAGAATATAAAAGATATTGATATTGAGGATGTTGGAAATACCTGAGATGCAGAAGTTGGATGAATTATGTACATGGACAGTGAAATCACTAAAAACAATAGAATAGTCAAAGAATAAATACTGAACCAGAGCCAAAACCCTCCATGGATTTTAGAAAAAGTATAATCAGAGGGTGTGATTTTTCATAGGAAGAGTACTTTTGTAACAAGATGGAAGAATCATGATATAGAGTTCATAGACTTCTAACTTCATTCCTCCAATCTAGGGGATGCAGAAGGTAAGGATGAATAAGAAGCTTTGAGCAGCACTGAAAAGTGAGCCCCACAGATCTGGGGCTCAACCACAACTTTGTCATTCATTAGTTTTGTGACTACTGGCAAGGCATAAAATCACCTTGTTTCCTCATATATGAACTGGGATAATTCGTACCTCAAAAGTGTATGGTAAAGATTAAATAATATTAAAACATTGCTGAACTCTTAGTAGACCCTCAGAAAACTTTAGCTACATTTTCTCCTCCATCCAAAAGTCCCCACACTTTCTGAAGCAGAAGTTTTTATTTTTCATGCTACAGTCTATTCTACAAAAAATTAGGACAGAATATAAGAACACCATAGATTGAAAATGCATAGGTAACCTTTAATTACAAAGGTTCATATTAGATTTAACTTATGATGAATGGGGAACCCTCTGTTAGGTCATAAATTCAGCCACTTATTTCTCTTAGTACCCTCTATTAGACATTAGGAGAGAGAGGGTGCTGTGAGTCTCAATGCCATGTAGGAAGAATAAGCAAATAACCTCCCAGGGTGCCACTTTGCTAAATGCCTGCCATATGTCCATGACACAGTGAAGCATTAACAGCACATTTCATTTTATATCCCCACTTGATAAGCACAACTTAAAGCGAGGATGATGAGCCTGAACTACATGTACCTGTCTAATTCCCATTAATGCTAATTATGTGCACACAGCAGGAAGATCACATTTCTTCACACTAAGGCTTACTTTTCAGGAGAGAGATTATGAAAAGCCAGTAAACTTTCAAAGTCGTGAATGATTTACTACATTTATTAGCCCTTAATACATGTGGATATTTTATTCAACGACCTTAATTGTTATTCAGTTGTGATCACATACTCTTTAAAAAATAAAAATGTTTGGGGCGCCTGTGTGACTCAGTCGGTTGGGCGGCCGACTTTGGCTCAGGTCATGATCTCACAGTTCGTGGGTTCGAGCCCGGCGTCGGGCTCTGTGCTGACTGCCAGTTCAGAGCCTGAAGTCTGTTTCAGATTCTGTGTCTCCCTCTCTCTCTGATCCTCCCCTGCTCATTCTGTCTCTCTCTCTCTCAGAAATAAATAAAACATTAAAAAAATAACAATATGTTTATTTTAATTTTTTATTATTTTTTTAAGTTTTTATTTATTTCTGACAGAGAGAGAGAGAGAGTGAGTGTGAGCTGGGGAGGGGCAGAAAGAGAGGGAAACACAGAATCCAAAGGAGGCTCCAGGCTCTGAGCTGTCAGCACGGAGCCTGACTCGAGGCTCGAACTCACGAACCATGAGATCATGACCTGGGTCAAACTCAGCTCAACCAACTCAGCTGCTCAGGCAACCCTATTTTTTTTTTTTTTTATAACATTATTTTTAATCTGTTGCCTGGCAAGACCTAGTGAAACCTGTCTTCATAAAGAACCCCGGCCAAGCCATTTTCTGATTGCAGAGTAGAAAAATTATCTCAGGACTAAGAAGCACCGGTGAAAGAAATGAAACACATTAAAAATAAAAACCTTTATCTTTTTATTTGCATATTACTAGAGTATGCCATTTTTAAAACGAGATAAGGAAATTTTACACCAGTTTTCCAGGTGATCTCCTATTTTGATCTTTCTGATTGTACAAGGACATATTTATGAAATGCTTACAGCACAATATGTGATGTTATAGGACACACTAGGAACACTCTTCTCAGTGCAGTCTCCCTCAGGATATTTACAATGCAAAGAAAAGTTGAAATCTCACAATTTTTCAGCCTTTTACCCTGGGTTACATATTTTTGAGGTGTTTATAAACCATCAGAAAGAAAGCATATTTTGGTAAGATGAAACACTGGCCAAGCTACAGAGCCTTACTGTCACTACAGTAAACCAAACTGAGCATATTCTTTGATCGAGATCTGCCTACATTTTAGAGAAATCCATTTTCGTACAGAACATCCAATAGTCAAATAAAATCCATTCCTACATCAAAATGCTGAGAGCAAAATAAGCCAAAATCCAATGCTTGGAAATATATGGAGTTTAAACTTACCTTCTTCATCCCTATTTGAGGGAAAATATCATTTATTTTTATCTAAGACCCAATTCAACTCCAGGTCTCTGAAAATTCCTCAATGTTAATATGTTTTTTTGACAAATGATCTTTCAGCAGATCTTGTTTGTGGGAATTCTTCTTGAGATTTCATATTTTGAGCCTCTCCTTTGAAAATTATATTATCAAGAGTGAAGCATTTTTATGGAAGGAAAACTCTATATCTGTCAAATGTTGCCTTTAAAGTAAATTTTCATGAAGGTGTATCTTCAATCAAGTGAAGCATGATCATTATACTGAGTTCACAGAGAAGATAATTAAGTGCCACAGAGGGAAGAGGAGAGATATTAGTTAAACATTTGAAAACAAAACAAAACCAAACCCTGGGGCACCTGGCTGGCTCAGTCGGTTAGCATCCAATTTCAGCTCAGGTCATGATCTCACAGTTTGTGGGTTCGAGCCCTGCATCGGGCTCTGTGCTGACAGCTCAGAGCCTGGAGCCTGCTTCAGATTCTGTCTCCCTCTTTCTCTGCCCCTCCCCCACTCATGCTCTGTTTCTTTCTGTCTCAATAATAAATAAACATTAATTTTTTTTAAAAAGATGCTTTTTCCTTTTTCCTAATCTTAGAGGAAAAGTTTTGTGATTCACCACTGAGTATGAGGTTAGTTGCAGTTTTGTCACACATCTAGGCCTTTACTATGTTGAGGTATATTCTCTCTTAGTACACTGTGATGAGAATTTTTGTCACCAATGGATGTTGAATTTTGCCAGATGTATTTTCTGCATCTGTTAAGATGAAATGATTGGGTTTTTTTTTTAATGTTTTTTATTTATTTTTGAGACAGAGAGAGACAGAGCATGAGAGGGGGAGGGGCAGAGAGACAGGGAGACACAGATTCCAAAACAGGCTCCAGGCTCTGTCAGCACAGAGCCCGACGCGGGGCTCGAACCCATGAACGTGAGATCATGACCTGAGCTGAATTCGGAGATTAACCAACTGAGGCACCCAGGCACACCTGAAATGATTCTGTTGATGTGATGCATCACGTTGATTGATTTGCAAATATTGAACCATCCCTGCCTCCTAAAATAAATCCTCTTGATCAAGGTGAATGATCCTTCTAATGTATTGTTGAGTACATTGTAATGTATTGTTTGCTAATATTCTGTTGAGAACTTTTGTATTTATTTTCATTGGAGATACTGGCCCATAATTTTATTTTTGTGTGTGTGTCTTTCTGGTTTTGGTATCGGGGTAATGCTAGTCTCATAGAATTTATTTGGAAGCTTTCCTTCTTTTTCTGTTTTTGGAGTAGTTTGAGGAGATAGGCATTTGCTCTTCTTTAAATGTTTGGTAGAATTCACCTGAGTGTTCCTCAATACACAAATGGATAAGGAAGATGTGGGGTATTACGCAGCCATAAAAAGAAAGAGATGCCGCCATTTTCAACAACATGGATGGACCTGAGGTGTATTATGCTAAGTGAAATAAATCAGAGGAAGACAAATACCCTATGATTTCACTCATGGTGGAATCTAAAAAATAATGAATAAACAAACAAAAAGCAGAATCAGACCTACAAACACAGAGAACAAAATGATGGTTGCCAGAGGGGAGAGGGCAGGGAGGTGGGGAAAATGAGTAAAGGGGAGTGGCAGATACAGTCTTCCAGTTATGGAACATATAAGTCACAAGAAGAAAAGGCACAGCATAGGCCGTACAGTCAATGATATTGTAGTAGCAAGTATGGGGATGCTCGCACTGCATAATGTATAAGCTTGTCAAATCACTATGTTGTACACCTCAAATCAGTGTAAATTGTGATCAATTATACTAAGAAGAAAAGAAAAGAAAGAAAGAGAAGAAAGAAGAAGGAAGAAGGAAAAAGAAGAGGAGGAGAAGGAGGAGGAGGAAGAAGAGGAAGAGGAAGAACTCTTCAGTACCGAAGAGAGCAAATCTGATGGTTTGGTCTCACACATCTACCCCAAGTGAGTTCCAGAGCAGCTTCAAGGTAAAACTATGGTCATTTATTCTTCCAGGGAACAAAGATATATGCTGGAAAGGAGAAAATACCCAACTTTCCTCTCCTTCAAACATTCTGCCAATCCCCAAATGATCAAAATCAAGTCCATTTTCCAGAACAGCTTTAGGACAAGGCCTATAACTGTCCAGCTGAGCATTCTTAAGTAAGAGGCAATTCACTGAGCAACTTCTACTATTAAAGATAAAATGTGAATTAAGATTGAGTGAAGATATTAACTCTGTCCATACTGTAGAGTGGGCAGAATAAGACTGCTAAGAATGAACAAATAAAAAACAATTATGGACTAGTAAGACATTCTTCTTAAGTTGTATAAGTGCAAGATTAAAAAAAAAAGAATTGGAACTATTCCAACCCACCTTGTTATTCTAGGCAGGAATAGGATTAGATGATCTTTTCTTCTTTTTAAATTAATTAGATAAACACTCGGAAATTGATTGAGGTTACAAATCAAGCTTCTGGAAAGAGAATAAAGAAACCTCTGTAAATGTGCATGAAAATGCCTTATTAAAGGTATAGTCAAGTTACCTGGCTCCAGCCTGGCCCTTTGGCTCACACAATTGAACCAGCTGCCAAGCATCTCCCTGGAGGAGAGCTATTAGAATGCTAGCTAAGTGGCAGGAATTAAAATACAAACGGCCTTTCTACAGTTCCTTCTCTACCTTTTCAACAGTCATAGAGTGTTATCAGTACTGAGAAACAAGGGGGAAAGGAAAAACATTAAAAAACGAATGTGATTTCTAGACTAAGAAAAGTTATATTCCATTCAAATAAGGGCAATTACAGGAAAAAAACCTTATTTCTGTTTTTGTATTAAAGGAGATTTGTTACATGAATTACCCATCACGTCTATCTATTATAAGCATTTAGTAGTTTAAGTGGACAAATCATGTTCACATCAAATTAAAAATTTACTTTTTTGTCATGTCCTCTAGTTTTGACATTTGACATTGGCCCCAAACAACCATCCAGATTCAAAGTTTTGACATCACTTTTGCCACCTCATTCACCCTTCCATCTAACCCTACTCCTCCTTCCAGTTCACCACTGGAGTTGTTCTCTCGGACTGCTCTCAGTTCCAGTAACAAACAGCCTCTACCACACCTTCTCTAACGCTGATTCCTTCCTGCACACATGCATTGTACAGATTCCTGAGAGAGTCCTCTTCCTGTGGCCCGCTTTTGGTTATATCCCCTGCTCAAGCAGCTTCAACAATTTCTGAAAGCCTCCATAATAAAAGTCAAGTGCCTTGATAAGTATTCAAGGAAAGCATTCCAGTCCCTACTTTGATCTGACCCCCACTTCTCCCATACTTTTTGCCATTGCTCTCCCTTTGAGTAGTCCTATGATCCAATTAGATGGCTCTCTTGGATCTGCCCAGCAAGCCCTTCCTTCTCTCACCAAGTCCACTGTATCCACTGCCCAACAGGCTTCTTTCCCTATGGTCAGCCTCCACAACAAGGTCGGAAGCAAATCCCTTGCCAGTTTCACCTGGCCTCCTTCAGGTCTCTCTTCAAATTCCATCTCCTCAGGAAAGTTTTTGTTGAAAACACACTACAATAGGTCAGGACCTCGGTTTTATACACTTCTGACATCTGTTTCTCCGTGTAGTTCTTATAGCATGTATCACTAATTAAATATTTGCATAATTACTTGAGTAATCTGTTTCTGCTACAAGATAGTGAGTGCCATGAAAGCAAAGAGTGGTATCTGTTTTAACTCTGTACTCCCAGCACTGGGGACGTGGTGCTCATCCCCTCTTACCACGTATGTGCAGGGTTTCTGTCCCTGCACTAGAATTGCTCTCCAACAGACTGCGCTGCAGTGATGTGTCATGATGATGTGTGTATGCATCTTATCTGCAGCCTACATGCTTTATTCACCTTTGTCTCCCTGACAGCACCTTGCACAAATCTGTGCAGCTAGTTTTCAGTAAATGTTTAATGTAGTTGAGTGGAAAAATAATTCGATGAAGGCATTGTTCACACTGTAAAACCTACAAGTAAAAATTGACCTTTGGAAGATTGTGATTATTAATTCTGACTTCACATCAGTATAAAGTCTTGTCTAAAGGAGAATAAATGAAGTTTACACTTTCTGCCATTAAAGAGGTCTTCAACCTTGACCCTTTAATCACTTTAAATAGATTCATCTTGGTGTTTATCCTGCTTACAACCACAAGCAGAATTTTTTCACATCTGTATAATACAAATTCATTTCAAAGTCCTTTAAACTCTTTTTCTCGTGTATGTGTACTCAACTTCTTCACACAGAAATATTTCAGTGTGCTAAAAGGCCAATTGTTTTAGCAATATGAAATATTTGCTACATCCCTGAGTCTCTCCACGTCAAAATCATTCAAACAGCTTTGTTTGAGAGTCAATGTGTCAGCAGCTCTAGCATTTCCACAGCAGCTCCAGAATTTCTATAAAGAAATACAGCGTTATAGTTATACAGTATTACTAGAGGACTTGTCTTTAAGGTGTAACATTATAATAAATGTGCTACTTTTATTAAAATTCTATGTCCACTTGGAGTGGACCAGATGGAAGCTAATGTAGATTATGGGGAACTTATTCCCACACTAACAACTGATGGCATCACTGGCCAGTTCAAGTTAAACCTAGTATTTCTATAGTTATGATTTTTCATGTTGACTTAGAAATAAAAATTAGGCAATCATTTTCCTTTCTCTTTCCAAACTTAATTGAGGAATAACCGAGAAATATAATCACATATATTTAAAGTGGACAATGTAAGGGGTGCCTGGGTGGCTCAGTTGGTTAAGCATCTGGCTTTGGTCCAGGTAATGATCTCACCATCTGTGAGTTCAAGCCCTGCGTCAAGCTCTGTGCTGACAGCCTGGAGCCTGGAGCCTGCTTTGGATTCTGTGTCTCCCTGTCTCTCTCTGCCCCTCCCCTGCTAGCACTCTGTCTCTCTCTCTCTCTCAAAAGTAAACATTAAAAAAATTTTGAAGTGGACACTGTGACAATTTGACATACACGTACATTGTGGAATGATTGCCAAGATCAAGATAATGAACACATCCGTCACCCCACATACCGTGTTTTGAATTTTTGTGTGGTAAGAATGTTTAAGATCTACTCTCAGCAACTTTCAAGTATACAATTCTGTGTTTTTAACTAGTTACCATGCTGTACAATAGATCTTCAGAACTTATTATCCTTATAACTGGAACTTTGTACCCTTTCACCTATATCTCCCCATTTTGCTGTCCTCACAGACCCTGGCAACTACCATTCTATTTCCGGTTTTTCTATGAGATCAGCAAGGGATGGAGGGTGGGGGTTGTTTGCTTGTTTGTTTGTTTAGATTGCACATACAGTCTATTGTTTATTTATCTCTGTCTAGCTTATTTTACTTAGTATAATGCCTTCCAGTTCCATCTATATGTGTCACAAATGATAGAAGAACTTTCTTCTTTTTATGGCATACTAATGTTCCATTGGGCGTGTGTGTGTGTGTGTGTGTGTGTGTGTTATACTTATATTTTTATCTGTTCATGTAGGTTGTATCAATTATTGTGAATAATGCTGCAGTAAATACGGGTGTGCAGGTATTTCTTCAAGATACTGATTTCATTTCCTTCAAATGTAACCATTTTTCATTCTTCCACAACCAACAGTCTTGCAAAAGTTGTAGGATATTTACTAATGAGGAAACAGGTGTTCTATTACTTTGAGTCAAAATGCTTATTTATACAAAGTTCAAATTTAAAATAATTTATTAGCGATAAATTGTTAGCGATAGTTGTTTGAGTGCCATCTGGATATGAAACAGGATTTAGTGCAGTTAATGATCTTCTCTTAAAAATGAATTAATGTCTACTTATTTTATTTGGAGAAGGAGTGCTTTCCTAATCTGCATAAAGACATATCATAGAATAAATCATCCTGTAAAATATATGGTTTCTCTCATTCCTATCCACCTAATAAAAACCTCTGTAAGAGAAAAAGGAAACTTAATCAATGCTGTTTGCATTCCTAACAACTGCCAAACCAAACAACTGCCTAACATTTGCCTAACAACTGCCAAACCAAAGCGAGGAAGAGAGAAGCAGGCAGAGATGGATCCCATGGCCCCCCCCATGCTGATTGTATTTCCGCTCTTGCCATCGTCCATCTGGCTCTATAACCAGACTGCCCATAACAGTGTTCCCCAATTAGGGCATGTGAGTTCTACTGAAGATAATTTTGTAAGTTAATTTATTTATTTTGAGAGAGAGAGAGAGAGAGAGAGAGAGAGAGAGAGAGAGAATCCCTAGCAGGCTCTGCACGATCAGTGCAGAGTCGATGTAGGGCTAGAATTCTTGAACTGCAAGATCATGACCTGAGCCAAAGTCAAACACTTAACTGATTGAGCCACCTAGGTGGCCCTGAAGATACTTTTTTAAAATTTTCATGTGTTTATTTTACTAACAATCTAAGATTTTATACATAAGCACATTCTGAGTATCTGTCAGTACTTGAGTGTAGCTTCATCATTTCGGTTCCCATGTATCTGTCTTTCTTATCCTACCAAAACCTAACAGCTCACTTATTTGTTGAGGCTAATGACAGCAGCACAGATGTGACGTAAATATACAAATAACATTTTAACTCTGTATGAAGGTTAGATGGATATCACTAAACACTCTTGAAACAATGGTTATATAACTGTTTCCATGAAGACAAGTGAAAGGACTTCTGAGTTATCCCTGAGCCAAGGGAAGGTAAAAGATATGCCAAACTTTAAAGAACCTGCCTGGTAGCAGCTGATTTCATATTTGTATTTTGAGCACTGACTCAGTTTTAGCAAACAACATCATCTGGCATAGTAAAATGATGTTTTCAAATAAAATTTTATGTTCTTGCATTTTGTTTGCACTGATTGAAAAGCTTATTTTGGAGATTATAGGGGGAAGGTTGGATGGAGATTAGGAGGAACCACCCTGCACCACCAGCTACCAATTGACAGCACCATGGGGGGACAGCAGGAACACAGTATTCCTGCACCATCACTCGTAATTTTTTATGTTGTTTTAAACCAAGACACAAAAACCGGTCATCATTTTTCTATTCTTCTCCATTCAACAATTTCATAAAAAGGAGTAGTATATCCATCAATTAGCAAAAAATTTCAAACACTTAAAAATATTGAAAGCAAAGATGAGGAAAAATAATTTTAAACTACATTGAGGGATATGATCATTTTTGTTTTCATTTCAAAGGGGCCATGTACTTCTCAACTTTGAGAAACACTGCTCTTACTGACCCAGAATCTTTGGTCCTAACTTTAGCAATAGCATCCCATCCATGCCTTAGAAGACTACTCCTCTGTTCTACATGGTTCAAGTAGAAGTATTAATCCTGCTGCCACTTTGTCCCTTATCCAAGGTACGGGCACATGACTCACATTAGAGCAATCAGATTTTCCCTCCCAGGGATGTCACTATTGGATGGAGATATATAAAGGTATAAAATGGACAGAACTGAGTTACTTCCAAGGAGCATAACTCTGAGCCCTTGCTACTGAGATCACTGGTTTCTCTTCTTTCTTGGATACCTTTTGTTGAACTTTACTAACCTCTATTATGAGTAATGCATTATCCTTCCTATAAATTCATTCTCTTTTTTAAAAAAAATTTAATCAAATTCAGTTTCTACTGGTCACCTAGAATCCTAACTGATGCACTCATCTATACAAAATTAATCCACATTCACATAAGCATCAAAGAAGAAAACTAAAAAAAAAACAAAACAAACAAACCCCAAAACTCAAGAGTTTAGAGAAGGATAAAGAAAAGGAAGACTGTACATAGTATTTTCTTCCTTTCTCTGACTAGCTCCTCATTCACTTATTAATATATTTTAAAATTGGCATGCATTTGGCTCAATGTACCACACATGACTAAACATTTCTTGAAAGCAAGAACTAAATCTTATTTATGTGGTGTTTCTAACATCTTATAAAACACCTGGCATACATAGTAAAGAGTCAACAAATATGTTTGAACACATTTCATATGTCAACACACAAAGAGGTTTTTTTAAAAAGTTTATTTATTTACTTTCAAAGAGAGAGAGAGAGAGAGAGAGAGAGAGAGAGAGAGACCACGAGTGGGGGAGGGGCAGAGAGAGAGGGAGAAACAGAAACCCAAGCAAGCTCCCTGCTGTCAGCACAGAGCCTGATGCAGGGCTCAAACTCACCAACTATGAGATCATGACCTGAGCAAAAAACCAAGAGTCAGACGCTTAACCAACTGAGCCATCCAGGTGTCCACAAAGAGTTTTTAAAATTCATAGAGTTTATTGTAAAGAGAGGCACAAGTCAGTTTTTCAGTTATTAGGAATGATCTTTAGAAAGGTAATTATTAGTACCACAAGCATCCTTCACTCCACAGTAAATTCCTTTAAGTCAGAAAATAGTTTTTATCTTTGTATCTCCAGAGTCCTAAAAGCATCTGAAATATAAGTATCACTCAGTAATGGTTGGATTAGTAAATTAATTTACGTTAAAATTAGAATATACCACTCCAGAGCATTCATGATATAAATTAATGTGACTTGAATTTGAAGACCCTTTTTATGTCCTACTCTAGTTCACACCTAGTTCTCTGTCAGACTATGTGCATTACTTACCAAATTTCCTCCTTAGGGCTATCAAGTATGTTACATGGCAGCACCAATTATTCCAAATGCACTAGGTCTGATGAAGTATAAAGTGAGAACCATGGAACAAGGAATATTAATTTAATTGGTAGCATAGATTCTGTCAGGAGTACTGCCATTACCAACAACTTGATTAATGTATTCTAAGTCCTTTCTGCTGAAGCACACTATATAGGAATCACTTTCACAGATATAAAAAACCTTTGGAAGAATGCTTAATCTCATTAAAATGCAAACAATAAGAGAAGGAAAAGAAATCTGGCTACATCCTTTCCTGCTAAAAGATTACTACACATGGGATCAATTGTTTTTATGGTCCTTAGATCAGCTTAATTGCAATGCAGGTATTTATATAAACACAATTATGTTATTTATAGCCAATTAACTATAAGTGTTTTCTTGTAATGATTTCAGAAGTTAAAGGAAAAAATAAACATCATCATTGTCACAGCAGTTTTTATAATTGTTTTGAATAATAAATGAATAATGTACAAGAGTATAATTTAAAAGCAGTTTAAGAAGTCCACTGTTTTTCATGATATAAATATATATTATTATATATAAAATATCATCATTTTACTGATAGGATAGTGTTTAATATTACATAAGAGAAAAATGCCAATGCTAATGATATCACTAAACTAATTTCAAAACATATTTTAATGGAATTTCATTTCAAGTTTTCTTTACTATCAATGTAGTGAAATCACATATATCTTATTTAAGCCTAAAAAGAAATCATTAGGGAGATTTCAAATATTTGTTAATGGTGAAATTTTACTAAACAAATAAGGCATACCATTCATATTTATGTTTGTTTAGCATTCATATTTTGCAACTACAAATGCTTCATGGTCTAAGCCCAAACTGCACTGTTTCTAATAGCTCAAAAACATCTCTGGAATCCAAAGTATGCTGACAAGATGCTATTTTATCTCCGACAATTATTTTTTAAGTGTTGTAAGTGGTGGAAAAAAGGAAAACTAAAAATTTGAGAATCTAAATTTCACCTCTATCAATCAGTGAATATTATGATAACCACCATTCTAAAAGTTCAGTAGATTGTTTACAAATTCCCAAAAGAGCAATACATAAGGTGAAAAAAAGGGAGAAGACTCACAGTCAAAAAGCTTATTTCTTACAATCATTACAGTTTCTCTGGAGGAGTTGAATAATAATATAGATGCATCAAAACACCTGTGAAAAGCAGTTGATACAAAGAAGTTTTCAATCACTATTTTTTCTTTGACCTCATATATTATCCATATTTGTGATTATTCTTATTTTTTTCATATTTGTTTCTTAAAATGTATCAGAAAAATAAATTGAGTTAGGGATTAAATAATTTTTTTCTCTAACATTTGGGACACTCGGGGGAACCATAAATTTTAGGAGAGGTAGAAAGGCAGCAAATCTGACTGTACATATTATGCAAAAAGTAAAGGTTAAGAATGAACAGTTAGGGGTACAGTGAGTCATCATTAACTTAGAATAGAATTTAATTGATCACTGCAGCTCAAAATGCCACTGGGCTGTCATCTAAAAAAGCTTGTAGCCATCAATCAATGTAAAATTAAACAGCTCACTTTTACCTCTTCTCAACAATCAACAGAGGATGTTGGTAAGTTACAAAAACTGTACTGTCACCATTTGGCTTTCACAACTCTGGGAACTGTCTCCTCCAGTCCCCAACAAGTTTTCTAAATGGAAAACTGAATGGTTGAGACCCACTGCTAGTGAATTTTCAATATGGTAATGATCATCTTAACTAGGAATCTCTCTTTAATTACTTATACAAATTTTATATACTTTGAAATCATGTCATTGGTTTTGGTTTACTTTCATTTTCACTATTTGTTATTAAATTATCATTTAAAGGAATAGCTTTTGTGGAGTGCTTACTCTCCGTAGCACCGTGGAAAATATCTCATTTCAGCTCTATGAGAACCAAATTCAACAGGTGCTCTTATGATCTTCATTTTATAGATGGGAAAACTGAGGCTTAGGAGGGGTTTCTTGGTCTGCTTACTGGAAGAACATGAGCCCTTCTCAGATCTGTCTGATTCCTGAACTCACGCTTTTCCACAAATTTGAACTGCTTGAATAAAAAACACGATCATACCGCTTGAAATCTCATTTTAATCACCATTGTTGTTCATAAAATATTCATTTTGTTTTAAGTTAGACAGTAAACAGGAAAAGGAAATTCCTAAAATGCAGAAAAATGACTGCTTTATTGAGCAAAACTACTGTTGAATCTTGATCCTTTCAGAGTATTACCATCAGCAACTTATATCAGATTCATAAACATCCTGTACCAAAGATCAGAGCAAGTTTTCCTATTCAATCTCAGCTTATTCTATAGAAAAAGATGCTTTATTAAAATATGTGCATAATAATTATTAAACATTAATGTCTAACTTATAGACACTTATAGATTATTAAGAGCAGGAAAGAGAATCTCATAGCCTTCAGATCAAACCTTAGCAAAAACCATAGCAAGTTTCAAGCATTAAACATTACATGGTTCAGCATAGTAATCTCTAAATTTCATGATGTCCAATACATCCTAAATCTCTTAAATCGTACACAACATTTCCAATGGGCTTCCTTTGATTCTCTAATATACTGATTTTTTTAGACTGCTTTACATCAAAAGAATTTTCAATGATCCTCCTGAGGACTTTCAAAATCTATCAAGCTACTTATTTAGAACCTATATGATAATTCAGCCTCAGTTATTTGTATAGTATCTACACAGACCCACACTCAAAAATGGACATTTAAGAAGCACCATGAAAATTAGGCCTTCATGAAAATCCCAAGACAGTCTGTTATTTACTTATCAAAATCCTACATGGTCATTTTTCTCCTTTTGAGAAGCTTTTTCTCCTTTTTTTTTCCTGATTGTTTCTGCACACAAATAATTATATAGCAGATAAGACTGTGCATTCAGGATTTATTCAAAGAGAATATTTATTTTTGTGGGACCATTCTTCATTTATCCAGATCATAGTTTCTTAATTTATATTTTAATCTAAAATGTCATTTTTTAAAAAACAGAAATTTAAAGTAGTTCATTGAGGGGCACCCGGGTGGCTCAGTTGGATAAGCACAGATGCTTGATCTCAGCTCAGGTCATGATCCTACAGTTTGTGAGGTCAAGCCTCACGTTGGGCTCTGCTCTGATAGCAAGGACTCTGCTTGAGATTTTCTCTCTCCCTCTCTCCCTGCCCCTTCCCTGCTTGCATTTTTTTCTGTCTGTCTCTCTCCTTCCCTCTATCTCTTAAAAATATTTTTTAAAAGACAAAAAAAAGTAGTTTGTCTACATTTGTCCAAGACTTCCATACACTGAAACCCATGATTCCAAATGGTTGATCCTTTTACCAGATTTTATAGCCTATAATTGCCAAACACCAGTAGACTTATATGGCACTACAGTTAGAAGTTAGAGATATGACCAAAGAACTTGATAACCTCATAATATAAAAATATATAATATAATGCACTTGCTCCCAAAATGTGGGACACTTAACACTGAGTACTTGTTACTATTTTTATATTTATTTTTTATAAGAATTTTAACTTTACTTTTTTAATGTTTTATTTATTTCTGAGAGAGAGAGAGAGAGAGAGAGCGCGAGCGAGCAGGGGAGGGGCAGAGAGAGAGGGAGACACAGAATCTGAAACAGGCTCCAGGCTCTGAGCTGTCAGCACAGAGCCTGACATGGGACTCGAACCCACAAACCATGAGATCGTGACCTGAGTCAAAGTCAGATATTTAACCTACTGAGCCACCCAGGTGCCCCACTTGTTACTATTTTTAAACCTAATGTAATATATTTATTAAATACATATCCAAAGATATTATTAATACATCAAAATTGTGATACTATTGTAAGGACAAGGTAAAACAATATATAGATTTTATTTTAAGTCATTTTAATAGACAATAATGAAGTGAGTAATAGGTGGGGATGGTAAAAGGACTATGCAAAACTTATGAAAATTCTGTAAGAATGACTTAAGTTTGAAAAATAGTGATATAATTTAAAAATAGTTGAAACTTGGCTATAGTCTTTTAAAAAGCATCAAAATTAGGACATCCTAAATTACTATAACTAATTCATAGTTGTTATTGAAGTTAAAAAAGAGAATAATTTTGTTCCATATTGATGGATAATATCTTCAGGCATATCTTGAAGCTAATGTTTTATTCAATGTGACATTACAAGCATTAACTTTTACAAACCAAGCCAAGAAATAAACTGTGCTGCATTTTAAATAATGTATAATATTTATAGATTTTTCTCCCACTTAGATATGTGCTTTACTTTGTAAAGGACAATAAATACCAAGGGCCTGAAAAAATTTGTAAGTGCTTCTTAAAAGCCTTTTTAGAAATTTATTTGAGCCAGAAATATTAGGGACCATTTAAAATAAAGCAAAACTAAGAGTAAAGTAGATCCCATTCCTGATGCTACATTACAGTAAGAATGTGAGGAAAAGCAGATTCCATTTAACAGGTGCAAAGGAGAACACGGCTGAAGTTGTAAAAGTCAGATTAGGAAAAGTTTTAAATTTTGACCACTCTTTCAAATTGTGTGAAATATATGTGTTTTTTATTTCCTAGGGGAAATTAAATACAATTATTACTTTTTTAAAAAGTTTATCTATTTTGAGAAAGCCTATGAACATGTGCAACCTGGGGGGGGTGCAGAGAGAGAAAGAGAGAAAGAGAGAGAGAGAGAGAGAGAGAGAGAGAGAGAGAGAATCCCAAGCAGGCTCTGCGCTGTCAGTGCACAGTCCAAGGTGGTGCTCCATCTCACAAACTGTGAGATCATGACCTGAGCCAAAAACAGGAGCCAGTTGCTTAATCGACTGAACTACCCAGATGCCCGTACAATTAATTCTTAAAAATAAAATTATTTTAAAAAATATGATATATGGGCTTTGTTTCTATTTTGGACATAAGCTTCCACTCTGAGCTCTTATTTTTAGAAGAAAATGCAAATTATAAATACAAATTAAAAGTTGACAATATTAGAATATTCGAGATACAAGTGCTTCAATACCAAAAGTCAGTAGCATGGTAATTCAGAAGCAAATAAGACATATGTGATTCCACATGTAAAATTCATATAATGTACTCTAAATAATACTTTTCAAAAAGTCAGAAATATTATAGGATGATGTGTACTGAGAATCACAGCTCCTGATAATGGTGAGTGCTGACTGAAAATTATTTCATGGAGGTAATTCAAAAATAACAAATTAAAAGGCTTTGTCATAAAAATTGTCACAGACAGTGGCTGGGGGAAGGGGTGGCAATTCGAGAGCTGAGCTTCAGGGACTCTAGTCAGCTTGTAAGATTAATCAAATGTCCATGGAGACTAATGTACACACAGCTTCAGTGCAGCAAAGGGATTGGCCAGGTCACTAAAGCTATTAGAGATTTGCAACATGTACACACAGCAAGCACCATCACAAAGCCCTTTCTGCTCTCCACCAGAGGAGGGGCGAGTGGAAGAGACTGTAGACGATAATTCTGTTTGTCTTCAATTTATGAAAGTAGGGTTCAGATCAAGTATTCATTCTGACCACTCTGATATTTTATTGATAAATACTTTTTCTTCCTTTTCACATGGTTCTTTTAATCTGTCTTTTCTTTCCTCTGTCCCTCCCTCCCTCTCTTCCTTCCTCCCATCCTTCCTTCTTTTTTTCCTCCCTCCCTTCTTTTATTTCTTCTGTCCTTCCCTCTTTCTCAGTTTCTTTTTTTTGTTTCTTTCTGACTAAATCCAAGTGTTTATAATACTATATTGTTCAGGATTATCATGATCAATGGTCTTTACCAAAGCGTCTTTGGTTTTGTATGTTTTGTTATATTGTTGTATCTTTTATTCCCTTCAACCATTCTCTTCTACCAAACATTCAGGTGTTAGCTTCATACAGATTTACCCAAGAAAGGTAATAGCATCAAACGTGATCATAACTTAGAATGTAAAATGATGGTGTTCAATAATTTTTCTTCTTTTACTCCCTATAAACAATGTAAGTTTACTCCTCTGTCCTCTACATAGTATTCCAAAGTATGTATATGGCACATTGGTGGTATCTGATACCACAGTCTTCCTGGGAAATAGAAATTCTGACAATACAAGGTTGTTATTGCTGTGATTAAGCCTGTTAAAAACAACCCACTGATTCTGAAATAATATATTTTTTCTAATGTGTCTCCTTAATCCTATATCAAGTTAAAGTTCTTTCATTTCTGAAGTGAGAAAGATGTAATGAATAAATAAAACATGTACTTAATCTTTCACAGCTAACCTTTAGCAGAAAAAGGCTGTCAAATTATCTCCTTCCCAGACAATTTATCACTGTCTTTTGTCTTCTGAAAAAGTGGAGATATGTCCTTGAGCCAGATAGCTTCATAGGACATATTTGATGAGTTCCTAAGGATACATATGAAATGTCAAAGAAATAAGCTACTGGTCATTTTACTACCTTAGTGAGATCTTTAACCCTACCCTCTGCTCTCTACCTTTTCCTTATGGACTCCAGTTGCTTATTACCTTGACAATAGAATATGTTACTAATGTGACTACAAAATCTCTCGACTAAAATTCAAGTTCTGTAGCTTGATGAGAAAGGCATCAAAAATAGATTTTAACAAAAATTGTCAGTCTCTGCTCCCATTTCTTTGTTCTAAGGACTCTATTTTAGGTTAATTGTACTACCACAATGTCCCAGCCAGCAACCTGAATTTAGAATTATACAAAAAAAAGAGTATATATTTGGGAAATTATGAACTGAGATGACTTAACCTCATATAGCTGCTGTAGGGGGTAAATAAAGTATGTATGATAATGCCTAGCACAGTGCTTAGTAAAAAGTACTAAATTCATATTAATTTCTCTTCCCATCTCCTCTTTCTTGAAATGCCACTTTGGTCTCTTTCTTTGTGCTCTGTATTTTGGATTCCCTCAAAGACCGTGTGTCCAAAATCACAGCCAACTGACAAACCACCTTTTTAACAAAGCCTTTGCAAAACACTGCTCTCAAAGAATTTTTAGTTGAGTGTAGTGCCTCAAAATTTCTAAAACAGTGAGTGAAAACAGTGGAAACTCAAAAATCGTTTTTGAAAGACCAATTGAAAACTGAAATGATGAGTTTGGATGTGAGGTCAGGGACAAAGATCCTTGATTCATCCACAAAGATCCAACATGTTCTGGGTATAATTCAAATAGACTGCATAAAAGTAAACCAAGCTTCTACCATCAGAGGAGGTGAGCACATACACAAAAGTACACGCTGCCCACTACTTGCTGAGAGCTCTCAACTTCAACATTTCCTGTTTGAGAGCAAAACAAGTACAGGGGACTGGTCATAAAAATGAAGACCACTTGGTCCTATACTATGATTCTTTTTCTTCAAAACCTATTCTTCTGCAGCTTAAAGCTATGTATTCAGGCTATAGCCCTGATAACTATTGTCCTCTTATTAGATTGACCTGCTAGCTAGTCTTTGGAACTGCATGTTCACATAATTCTGGTGACCGTCCATCTCACTTGTCCTAGGACAGTCAGCTTTTATAATATGAGGAGCCCCACACTGCCACAGGCGAAATGCAATGTGGGACTCAACATTCCATTCCATTCTCCTAGTAAAATATCCTCACAACAGGATATTATTAACTTTTACTAAATCTTTTGCTTTTTGAATCTTTATGTTTTAACATACTAAATTGTGAAAGTAAAAGATAAAGATAATCTTGTAAAATTGTTTCTAATTACAAACACGACCTGTGCTTTTATCTTACCAATTAGACTACTCATAGTCTTATTGATCATGTTTGAAATCTGACCACCACCCACCATCCTAGTCCTCTTTCCTATTACAGAATAAACACCCCAATTAGTTTGCCATGACACCATCTAGGTAACTCCTTGTGTATCATATTTACCTATATAGATATGTAGCAGTAATAGAAAAATACCTTTTAATTGAAGACAGTGTTTACATAAGTAGTATCATACTGTTGAACTACAACTTCCTTTTTCCACTCAGCATTTTCTTTTTTCTTTTCTTTAAATTATTTTTTCTAATGTTTATTCATGTATTTTGAGAGAGAGAGAGAAAGAGAGAGGGAGGGAGAGAGAGATAGAATGCAGGGGAGGGGCAGAGAGAGAGAGAGGGAGAGACTCCCAAGCAGGCTCCATTCTGTCAGCACAGAGACCAAGACAGGGCTCAATCCCATGAACCATGAGATCATGACCTGAGCCAAAATCAAGAGTCTAATGCTTAACCTACTGAGCCACGCAGGCACCCATCCACTCAACATTTCCTAAGTGGTTATTGTTGAGGTCAGTAAATTGATTGAGGTAAAGAAATTAAAAAAAAATTTTTTTTAACTTCACATTTGGCCTAGAAAATTGTCATTCTCTCCAGATGTCCTAATTTTTTCCCATAAAATCTGTCATCACTTTTGTACCACTACCTGGTAGCACTACAAGTAATAATAAACTGAAGTTATGTATGCTTTCTGCTTTATTCTTGACGATATTTACCAAAGGTTCTTTTTATTATTACTTTCAAAAGAATATTAGTTTCATCGATAAAATGTCCTGAGAGTTTTTTGTTTTATTTTTAATATTTCTGCCTTCTTTTCTATTAATTTCAGTAGTTAATTTCTTCTGAGCTCAATGGAGGTATATTTTATTTTTAGTCTTTTAAAGTTTATTTCATTTGCTTTCAATATTTCATTAGTTTTACCATGTATTTAATTCTTAAATTTTTTAGTGTTCTGTTTTAGCCACAACCACAAATTTGGATATGTAATACACATATATTTGCTTAGTCATGAACACCTTATTATAGCCATCTGCATTTCCATGTGAACACAAATATCATTTAGAATTGTGTTTTTGTTTTCTAGTTGTGTACTTTCCTGATTATTAATATCTAATTGCACTGTACTGTGATCAGGAAATGCGATCTGGAGGAAAACAACTTTTGCTGTTTGTTAAGGTTTCTTCCAAGGTTAAGCATAATTTTTTTTTTGAAGAATGTTTTTCCATGTTTAAAAAAATACATATTCTATATTTTGAGAATAGGGAATCCATGCAGTTCTATTAGATCAACCTAGTATGTAAAGTTGTGATTTTCAATAATCTTAATTTACTTTAATCTTTAAAGCTATTTTTTCCAAGTGATGGATATTAAAAGTTCCAGTATGGGAGCACCTCAGTAGCTCAGTTAAGTGTATGACTCCCAGTTTTGGCTCAGGTCATTATCTCATAGTTCCTAAGTTTGAGCCCCATGTCAGGCTACGCACTGACAGTGTGGAGCCTGCTTGAGATTCTCTCTCTCTCTTCCTCTCGCTACCCTTCCCTTGCTCGCTCATGCATGCATGCTCTTTCTCTCTCAAAAATAAGCATTTTTTTTAAAAAATAAAAGATTTTAAAAAATAGTTCCCACTGTAAGTACAGATTTTATCTTTTTCAAATTGTCCAATACATTCCAAGCAAATTTGTTAAGTGCATGAATATGCTGTTACATCTTTTTGTTCTTGAAGATGAAATGTTCTTATGATGGGGAAAGTGTTTTCTATGTCTCTCTACTTATCTGGTGTTGTAATGAACACATGTATAATGTCTCTTATTGGATTTACCTAAATGTAAAGGTGTTTAAATTAATTTGAACTCCTATTTATTTTAATAGGTATATTTAACATATTCACATTCACTGTGGTTACTGTTGTGTGTGTTTTTCTTACTGTATCATTTTATATTTTAATTTTTACTACACTTTTTGTTTTTTCTTCTTCTGTGCTTTTTTTGGCTTATGTCTTTTTTGTTCTTTTTTCTCCTACTGGTTTTACATTATACGTTCTATCGTTTTCTTCTAGTCATTAGGAAATTGCTACCACTTGCACTTATTTTTAATAGCATCTAGAGTTCATCAATATCGTCTTCACTTTACCAGAACATTAATATGCTATATCTATCTTATTCCTTCTCTCTACTTGCTTCTGTCCCTTAATTTCCCATGTTGATATGGCTTGAAATTTTCATTTCAGATTGTTTTTAAACATTTTAAAGATTCTATACTTAGAGGTGGCAAAGCTTCCTAATTTATTATCTCCCTGCTAATTTTTGAATTTCACTAATAGCTCATTCATTTTTATTTTGCTAGAGTAATTCTTCAGTCATTCTTTCTGAGGGTGCTTATCTTTGAAACCAAGCTACTTTGGTTTTCTTTGTCATAATAATTTGGAGTTTATTGGAATCTATAGGAATAATTTGGAATCTATAGTAATCTACAGGAATAATTTGCAAGTTTAATCATCTGCTTTTAGTTATATACTTAACAATATAGGTACAACTTTACAAAATGCATTTGGTCCCATCCTTTTATGGAAAGCTGCCTTTAACTACCACTGCCACTCACTGTGTATTATTAGGAAATTTTAATACTGCGAATTTTTCTCTCCTCATTTTCTTCTCTATCAGCTAATTTGGGCTAGTTATATAATTATTTCTACTTTAAGTGTTTATCTTCAAAGTTTCTGAAATAATACTTTGTACTTACTACTTTCTTTACCTATTAGTTCAGACATTACCTAAAAGTGAAAGTCAGTATTCTTACATCACCAAAATCGATTCTGACTTTTAAAAGCTCTAATTGTTGGGGCGCCTGGGTGGCTTAGTCGGTTAAGTGTCCGATTTTCACTTAGGTCATGATCTCGTGGTTTGTGATTTCGAGCCCCACGTCGGGCTCTGTGCTGACTGCCAGCTCAGAGCCTGGAGCCTGTTTCAGAGTCTGTGACTCCCTCTCTCTCTGACCCTCCCCTGCTCACGCTATCTCTCTCTCTCTCTCCTAGAAATAAATAAAACATTAAAAAAATAAATAAAAAAAATAAAAGCTCTAATTGCATTTGTTACATACTTTTGCTTAAAGAACTACAGAATGCTCATTTGTAAAGCTTCAGATGTCAATGCCTCTATTGTCTGTGGCAAGTATGGTGAATTCAACTGAAATTTACTTAGAGATATGAAGTCTGTAAGTATATACACTACTTAAATCCTGAACTGTTTTTTATTTCAAAGTTTTTCGGGGTCAATTAGCTTTTTAAAAAATCTGCCTTCTCGGAGATAGTCCGTATTACCAATCTAATGGCATTTAATTGTATGACATATTCATTCCCCAGTTTTCATAGCAACGAATTCTAGGAGAAGGGGGAGAAAAAGCCTACAGAGCCTAGGATGTGCTGGAATAACTACGTTGTAGAAGTACCTAAATATAAGACCACCACTGGGGCCCCTGGGTGGCTCTGTTGGTTAAGCACCTGACTTTGGCTCAGGTCGTGATCTTACAGTTCACGAATTCGAGCCCCAAGTTTGAGTCCCTTGTCAGGCTCTGTGCTGATAGCTCAGAGCCTGAAGCTTGCTTCAGAATCTATGTCTTCCTCTCTCTTTGGCCCTCCTGCACATGTACTCTATTTCTCTGCTTTCAATAATATAAATATTTAAGGACATTTTTTAAATAAGACCACCACCAAAAAAAAAAAAAAAAAAAAAGACCACCCAAAACATTTCAGTCAACTCTGTACAGGAAATAGATTGTTCTGAAGCTAAAATAAATTTTCAAAAAGAAATGTACACTGGAAATCAGAGTAAGAATAACAATCTTGAAAAAACAGACATCGAGAAAGTAACAGTTATGGGAAGGGTTAGATTTTAAGATAGCAAATCGTGTGAAATATTTCAAAAGTGGTATGAAATGTAAGCTCTAACAACTGTTGCATATAGGGGGAGGAGGGATAAAGGAATTAAAATCATTCCAAGTATCCATTGCAACCACGAAAATGGTTCATTATCTTTACTATTTGTCAGTTTACAAGACTAATGCATGCTGGTTTTAAACTATTTAAGTATAATAGAACTATGTAACATAGAAAGAAGTCTCCCATGATCTAAACCCAAAGTAAGAAAACAAATTAATTTTTTTAAAAATATATACAGATATATTTTAACAATATTTTTGTATTTGTTTTTATGTTTCTGTCTTTTTTAGGTGTTTATAGCATTTAATAGTTTGGGATTGCCTTTGACAAAAAGAAGGGCATATTTGGGACACAATTTGTTTAACTGGCCCCTTACTAGGCAACAATTTCTTGTTTCCAGTTTTTCACAATTTGCAAATGAGAGTGCAATGAATATTCTCAATGAATAGTTTACTGTAAATGTATCTGTGTACATTTAAGTGTGTCCATAGTTCTCAAAATAAGATTGCTAAATCAGAGGGTGTAAAAAGTTTGCATTTTAATGCATATCACTAAATTTCTCTAAAAATCCTAGAATACTAGAGTATTAAACTCCTATTAAAAGCAGTGGCCTTTCTCCTACTTTGTCTTCAACACTGGATAAGAAATTAAATATATTGGGGGCGCCTGGGTGGCTAAGTCGGTTGAGCATCCGACTTCGGTTCAGGTCATGATCTCATGGTTCATGGGTTTGACCCCCACGTTGGGCTCTGTGCTGACAGCTAGCTCAGAGCCCGGAGCCTGCTTCAGATTCTGTATCTCCCTCTCTCTCTGACTCTCCCCTGCTCACACTGTCTCTGTCTCTCTCAGAAAAAAAAAAAAAAAAAAAACACATTAAAAATTTTTTAAAAAAGAAATTAAATATATTGATTTTAAGAGTTGTTATAACATTTTACTGAAAACACTCTTTCCTCTTCCCTCAGGACAGCATAGAATAGAATTGTACTGAAAATACCAGTGTTTACAGGAGATGGGTACGTAGCTGGCTCAGTTGGTGGAACATGGGACTCCTGATTTTGGGGTTGTGAGTTCGAGCCCCATATTGGCTGTAGAGATTGTTTTAAAATCTTTTTTAAATTTTTAAATATTTATTTTTTGAGAGAGGGAGAGAGAGAGAGGAGAGAGAGAGAGAGAGAGAGAGAGAGAGAAATATGAGTGAGGGAGAGGCACAGAGAGATGGAGACACAGAATCTAAAGTGGGCTCCAGGCTCTGAACTGTCATTGCAACACAGAGCCCAACACAGGGCTCGAACCCTGGGACTGCACAATCATGACCTAAGCCAAAGTCAGATGCTTAACCGATTGAGCCACCCAGGCTCCCCTAAAAATAAAATCTTAAAAAAAATATATTGACAGGAGAGAGACACAAATGCAAATGTGAATCCTAAAATCCAAACTAAGGAAACAGGAAAGGGTTATAATGAAAAGAGTAGTCCTCATGGTTTTTAAAATAATCTTCTAACAGGCACGAGTTCTTTGCAGCTTTTCTCCAAAATAAAGAGCTTTGCCTGTGAAATACTGATCAACCAGAAATAATTATTTCCAACTCAAACGTAACTGTTACACAGGATATAATAACAAATTTATCTGATGTCAATGACAATAAAAGTTATGGGCATCTTCTGAGTTTAGACTAACTTTTTAACTACCTTTTTAAATGTGTTCAGAGTCAGAACCAACTGTGTGTTCTACATTAATCCATCATTTTAAGCTTTGCTATTTCCTCTAACAATATAATCATGTATAGTATTACCACTGAAACAAGAGTTCTTCTGATGTTGCATTTTGTTTTATTTTGATAGGAAGGAGTAATTAAATAGAAATAAAAATAGACTCAACTTACACAACTAAATTGAAACCATCACTTACCTGAGTCCTTCAAATACTCATTGAATCAATATGTGCTTTTAATGGTAACAGTTACATGCTTACTAAGAGAGATTAATTAAGAAGTACAATGATGAAATTAAAAAGGTACTAAGGAAGCCATCTGGACATTAAGTCTTTAAAACTATAGACTATCTATATTCCTTTTATGTTTTTAAAATGCATTGAGGAACAATTTGGAGAGCCAATATAGCAATACCAGATGTACTCTGCAAACTGATTATGAAGCAGATGGTTTTATGATCACACTTGTGTTTTAAAAGGTGTTATTCTATTATGTAAGGTTTGCATTCACAACGCATGCTTCTTGTTTAGCATTGTGGATGGTGTCATTCTGTCAGAGTATCTCACACATTTCTCTTCCTTTGCATCTGTTCAGTAAGTAGACTGACTGATTCTCATAGCAGGAGGGATAAATTATCCAATTACATTGCTGGGAGGATGTTATATTTACACAATCCTAATTTCCTTATTAACATGGTGACATCAGTATACCTTCTACTAGAGGCAACCATGGAAAATCAACACAGATGTCTAAAAGCCAAGTCAGATTGTGTGCGGTTTATTAAATTCCTGATCCATGAAACCGAACAAGATTTGACATGAATATTATTTATAGTGTTGTCTTTCTGCTATATACCATATAGTTTTGCTGAAACAATCTTGTAGGTAAAACACACTCTGTAAGTAATTCTATATTGAGAGGCTATCGTCATGATTATTCTAGGCATACTTCTCTAATAATAATTTTCTATTATTAGCCATAATAGAAAATAAATATGACTACAATGATAAACATGGCTTTCTGAAGAAAGCAATTAAGTATTATGCTTTTTGCTCATGCACCAAATTTCAATATTGTCATTTCTCTAGAACATAGTGAAATTTAAGAAAAACATTGTAAGGAGAAGTATGACTTGCCTTTCAACTCAGTCTCTGTCCTGACATCCTGGCAATGTTCCTTGCCTGATCTGTTAAGGTAACTTAATTCTGGATTTGAGAGATCCAACGGAATTTATTCTATTATTTAATGACTGGATTAGTGCTACTGTGAGAAGAAACCTTCATTCATTCAACTAGCATTTATTTACTACCTACAAAATACTCCTGTGCTAGCCACTACAGATACAAATACAAGTGGATCATGTGCATGCCCTCAAGGAGGTCAGAGTCTGGTAGCAAAGTAGGATGCAGATTATTCATATGTGCCAGAAAGAATTACTGATATTGTAACAAATACTAACTGTAGTTAATGGTATTCATAATGAGATATTAAAGAGAAAGTTTACTGATGTCTATAATTTACTTTAAAATACACCTAAGATGAATTCATAATGGATAGGATGGGTAGAAAAATAGGTATGTTCTACAACAAATACAGTTGCATGTTAATGACATGATATAGGTAGTGAGTATATAGGTATTTACTGTAAAATTATTTCAATCTTTTTGTATGTTTGAACTTTGTATAACAAAATGCTGGAAAGGAAAAAAAGCAGGGTGCTTACAACTGAACTGATGGAGGAAGGAGTGCAGTTGTTAGTTATGGCTAGTTTAGAGTAAGAACATGAGAGAGGCTGGTTGTTTTAGGGTGAAAAATAGGGTAAAAAAAATGAAAATCAAGGAATTAAGAAACCAAGGCATGGAACTGGAACATTCATTTATTTAAATCTATGTAGATATTGAAATAACCAAATTTTATATTTGTTATGCCAGAGAAAGTTATAGTTAACCATTATTTAAATCTCCAAGTTACGGCACACTGACCAATAATGAGTGACAGAGTCTGACGGGAAGCTTCAGTGTTAGAGGCTTTTAGGAAGGTGACAGCGACAATGTTCTGTATACAAGAGGGAGAAAAAAGAAGGGCATTCATTCCAATTTCAGGCTCAAGGGCACAAGGACCAGAGGAGAAAAATTAGCCACTACTTGAGAAAGCTACATGAAAAATAGTGTAGTAAGGGTACAACCAAGTCTCAGAGTACAAAGGTAAAGGAAATGTTTAATGAAGAGTTTGAAAGATATTTTGATAAGGACAAATCACAAGTTCCAGAGAGTATGCTAGCAGAATTTAGAAAATGAAACTGGGGATATGGGTAGAAAATAGAGTCGAATAAGCCATATGAGGATGAGAGTCCAGATCTTCTTGGGAGGTGGGGGTGGATAAAATACACAGGAATCAAAAGTGTGATGGGTCTCAGAGACCAGCCAGGTGAGGAAGTTCTGAAAGATGGAAGGAGAGAAAGAGTTGTGCGTATCTTGATGAAAGCATGCATAAACAGTAGGTATTTATCAGGTAAAAAAGGCAGAGAAGGGATTTCTGAGCAGTGGAAACAGCCTGAGCAAACGCTCAGCGGCTCTTAACAGTAGGGTGTTTCAGCGATTACAAGTAGTTTAACAGTTGTGGTACACAAAGTCAAGGGTGAGATTTTTAATAGTTGAAGCTATACACAAAATCAGCGTGTTATATGCCATGTGGGAAGGGTTTAAAACTTATCCTGTAAGCATTGGGGAACCATTGAAGAATGTATAACCTCGTAACAAAGATCACTCTGGATGCAGTATGACCGGAATTGGATGATGTCACTCTAGAAGCAGAAAGTCCAGCTAAGAGGACTGTTCTGAGAGGAGGTGACAAATGATTATTGTCTGAGCTACAAATGTGGCAGTAGGGATGGAGAGGTATGGAGAGATATGAGATGTCTTTAGAATAAAGGACCAAGCTTCAGGGGGTGAAAAAAACTACAGCAATTTACACAAAAAGCAAGATAATGGGAAAAATTCATGACAGACTCAGGTATCCAGGATGATCATGGAGCCTGTCATACACAGGAAGTAATAGATACTGGGAAATGGATATTTAAAGAAAATTGAGAAGGCTTTGATTAGGGAAAGTATAATAAATTGCTTTCATAACATGAGCTTGAGTGCAAACATGAATGTATATAGTGACATCTGGGTTACAAAATCAGAAAATGAACGAGGATTGATCAATAGCTTTTAGCAGTTTTCAATACTGAACTAAAATCCTGAATTGATCATTCGCTGCCTATCCACTGTTAGTCCAAATGTTACAATCAAAGAATGCCAATCAGTAGGAGAGAAGCATGGAAATCAAGGGAGATTTACAGGATTAATTATTATTAGATATTTTCACTTGAAAAATATAACATTCAATAAGTTAAAATAAGCAAATAGGTAGAAAAGTGTAGTTCTGATATACGATCTCAATATTTTTGATTTAGTAGTACTTTTTTTTAAGTTTTTATTTATTTATTCTGAGGGAGACAGAGACAGTGTGAACAGGGGAGGGGCAGAGAGAGAGGGAGAGAAAGAGAATCCTAGATGCAGAGTCTGATGTGGGGCTCAAACTCACACACTGTAAGATCATGATCTGAGCTGAAACCAAGAGTCAGTCACTTAACTGAGTCAGCCATGCGCTCCAATTTAGTAGTATTTTTAGGAGCCATAAGGTTTTAAGTATGAGCCTATCACTATTAGATCTTTTTTTTTTTTTAATTTTTAATGTTTTATTTCTGAGAGAGAGAGAAAGCAGGGGAATGGAAGAGAGAGGGGGAGACACAGAATATGAAGCAGGCTCCAGGGAGACACAGAATATGAAGCAGGCTCCAGGATCTGGGCTGTCAGCACAGAGCCCACCGTGAGGCCTGAACCCACAAACTGCGAGATCATGACCTGGGCTGAACTCAGACGCTTAACCGACTGAGCCACCCAGGCACCCCTATTAGATCTTGATGTATTATGGAGGCAACACAACGGGAGCATAGTCTTCACTTAGAATAGCTGCAGAGTTGAATCAAACAAGCTTAATGTTATTCTAATACCTTTGCTTGCATAAACCTAGAAATTCATATGGTTCCTTTATTCCACAAGCAGTTCTGACCTAATTTTTTGGCTATCACACCAGAATGGTGTGATTCTGAAACCCTCAATGCAGAGCTAATGAAAAATGGGCTTAAACTCTAGTAAATATATTAAATATGTATGACCATTAGAAAATCTGTTTCTTCAATTAAATTTCATACATGCATTTTTAAAAATTTTGGACAAGTTCTAATACACTGAGGGCATAAAATATCTCTGATATAGATCCAGGTAGAAATCAGTTTTCATTAAGAATATACAACCACAAATTTAAAGTTCGCTTCCTGAAAACTGAAAAAAATTGCCACATTTACCTCAAAAGGAAAGGCCATTTCTTTGTTGTGGAATCTGTCTTGCAAAAACCTTCATAAGGTGAAATTCATATCTAAAACTATAGCTTTACACTTCTTTTTTGACACAATATTATTAAACATGGGTGATTCATCATTCTTCCAAACTCATGAGTCCATTTTTCCATCTATCTAGATGAGATAGACAATCTAGTACCCTGTCAAAATTCTAACCAAAATTGATATTTCTTAAACTACTTCTGTCATTACTTGAATTTGGCATACTAGAAGGAATAAGAAACATTTAGAGTTCTCACATGAAATACAATTTCTTTGCAGACCTTTTCATGATTTCTAATTATGTAGTGTTGTTCTACTCATTAAACCTTGCTGATCTGTCTCCACTGATACGGAGCACTATTTATACTATTGCTCTTTTGACTGCTATTGCATTTGCAACCTGGGCGGGGGGTATTCTTTCATTTATTTGATTATTAGTATTTCTTACATCAATAACTGGACATATGCTAAGTAAGCTATAACTGTCTTTAGCTACAACCAATATAACGAAACTGAGGCAACTATAAGAACTGTAGTATTTATAGTCTGGTTGCAGCCCTGAATTAGTACTGCTGAATTTCTATGTTGAAAATAGAGAAGGTAGTAGTTAACATGGCAGGAAGATGAGGCTGACAAGCAGCTGCTATCCTTCCACCTAAAATTTCTGACAAGAGGTTATTATTCATGACTGCTTAACTTAACCTCTATTGGAATTAATAGTCTTTATCATCCAAAGAACAAAACTGAAGCAACTCTATTTAAAACTGAGTTCTATTCTGATAAAGATATATGCAGAATTTAAATCAGTGTATAAGCAAACATATACAGTCAACCACCTCCTCAAAATCTGAAACAAATTAGGTCACCCCAGAATAAATTAAAGACTGAGCACTTCAATATTTTAAGAATTTCTTCCTTCCCTATCTTTCTGTTCAAGTCTTGTGTAAATGGCTCATGAATATAACCTTTGGATTCTCCAACTCTTAAAGCAATTATCTTAGGCCTTTTAGGGCCTTTGACTTTACCATTGATCTTGATCTCTCTTCCTTCTGCAGCCTATATACTCTAACATTCTTTACTTTGCCTCCAGTTTTCAGCCCAGCAATCATTTTCAGAACTTAGTAACAGTTAGTAACAGAACTTGGTATTCCTTTTTTATTTTTACTTTTCAGTGTCCTAAAATACAGTTGGTTCTCTCTCTCTGAGGCTTTCTATACTATTCACTCTGGGAAATCATTATGTCTGATCAAATTGCAGCCTAACTCCAGCCTCTCCTAGCAACCTGATTAGTTTGTGAATGTCCACCTCAAGATAACTTGTGGCCCTCTACCTATCCTATTTTTTCCTTATGATTCTCATTCCTATTGCTTTTTCTCCTAGAAAAGAAAGAAAATAAAATTATCCAGGAGGAGTAGCATTTCAATTGGTCTGAAATGCACCTAGGAAAAGAGAGAAAGAAAGTAGCTGAGCAGCTCACATATACCTTCTTATATCACATGATCTACCTTTACTTACTTCCTGACCAACTGGTCAACAGAGTAGGATTAAAAACCCAGAGAGGTAGGATGTAAGGGTGATCTGACTGCAACATCTGTCACCCCATTGATCTCCAGGGTTGATTTAACTGATCTGAACAGCTAGGCAGGTGTCCCCTTCCTCCCTCACTGCTCCATGTGCATCCCTCCTGAGGCTGCATGCTCAGTCTAAGAGGATGACCTTCCTGGATACAGGAGGACTGTCCTTTGGTCAAGGGTATACAAGTAGCTGCACTCCCTGCTAGAACTTCCAGACAAGTTCTCAAGGTCCATTTGTAGAATGTAGGGTCGTTAAGCTTCCAAGACTCCAGACACAAATGAGGCGCTGCACATAGCAGTCTGCCTTTCTTTAAAAAAAAAAAAAAAAAAGAAAAGAAAGAAAGGAACCCAGAGAAGTAGATTTTTCCCCCAAAGTGGGAGTTGCTTACTTTCTAAAAGAGTCTTATTTTTTTTTCTAAAAGAGTTTTAAAACAAACAAACAAAAACCAGAAAACTCCTTACCAATTTTTTGATTATGCTAGCAAACCAATTCCTTTTTAAAACTGATAAAGGCTATCAAGTATTTGCCCCACCTCTTCTTCACAGCCATACCCTAAGATAACAAGATAGTTGAGAAGGAAAAGTTTCTCTTTATAGAAGCAGGGTACCACCTAAATAAATGGCAAAGAATGCACTTAAATTATCACCAGTTTTGAACCATTAAAAAATTAACAGAGCTAGATAATGATCAAAATAGGTACTAATTTCACAGAGGAGTCAAATAGCCATGTCTTTATATGGAAGAACACAATATTACTGGTGAAGTGTTTTTATTTACAAAAGAGTCAGAGTCCTATTTAGCCTCCAGATCTAAGTACCAAATCATAAGGAAGATAGGGATTAGAGGATAAATTAAATGACACCATGGTATTTAGGAATTATTTTAGTTCTTAAAAATCAGACAATAAAATAATTTTAAAACTCAAATACTCATAAAATATATCCTGTTATACAGAAGAAGTATAATTAATACTGACACTGAGAACACACACACACACACACACACACAAGCAAGGAGAACATTCACCTCCTACTCTGGGGTTACTTTCTGCTGTAAACAACTTGAAAACTGAAAAAAACATATGGAATTTCATATATAATTTACATATAATTTTCATACATTAAGCAACAGGCAGCACAGGGCTATAATCCTTGAAAGCAAGCAAGCAAATGGATATAGATCTATTTATGGTGTTTTTCTACACTGATCTTTAATATTTTGAAACAACACTTTGCTTACTCAAAACCTGGGATACCCTCCAGCTCTAAAAAAAAAAAAAAAATGCATTTTTATAAGACAGATATATATTAAATAAGAAAAATGGGAAGGAAAGTAATACATGAGTAGATAAATCAACAACAATTTTTAAAACATGATTACTGGGGTGCTTGGGTGGCTCAGTCAGTTAAGCTTCTGACTGTTGATTTGGGCTCAGATCATGATCTCGCAGGTTCATAGGATTGAGCTCCACCTTGGGCTCTGTGCCAACAGTTCAGAGCCTGGAATTCTCTCTCTCACCGTCTCTGTGCCCCTCCCCTGCTTGTGTACATGCACATGCTCTCTCTTTCTGTCTCTCTCTCTCAAAATGAATAAATGCTTACCATTATTGTTATACCAGAGAAAATTAGGTTCATCCTATTGTTATACATAAAACCCAAATTTACAGTGGCTCAAAAAGATAAGTTTTGTTTTTTATTTCTTTCACTCAAGGAAAAGCTCACATTTAGTATAACCATTCAATGAAGTAATTAGGGACCTAAATTTCTTCTAAATTTTGAGCTCACCATTATGTATGTGGCCTTCACCTGGATATTTTTAAATATTGCTGGAGCTCCTGTCATTATGTTAACATTCCAGACAGTGGGAAGGAGGAAGAACAGGAGGTACATTCACTTCAACATAAACTGTACCTACAACTTACATTTATATCCCTTCGGTCAGATACACATTTATATCCCTTTGGTAAAGGAGGCTAAAACAGTCTATACCTGGGATGGTGAGTATATTTTTAGGTGTCCCACCTTAAAATCAATCAATGATTGTTTTACAATATCAGAAGAGGAAAAGAGGTAATGGAAGGAACTCTCAATCTCTGCTACAATTATAGAATTATTGATCTAGGATATTGTAAATTTAAAAAAATTGAAACTAGAAAGCTCAGCAATCAATACTTCAAAGGATAAAAAAAAGTAAGACTAACTAAAGATAAGGTATGGGAGAAGGCAATAGTGAATAAAAAGGTGAGTGGCTCAGGAGCTAAGTCTATGCATGATGTACCCCTGAAAGGCCTACTTTGATGTTTCTTTGGACAAGATTTATTCTTTCAAATAAAGAAGCAGAAGTGAAGAGTAGGGAACATCTTAAATTACCCTTGATATATAATTCCTTTAGATTAATTAGAACAAAATAAGGTAATCCACTTCATGCAAGAAATGTGAGATGGGGGGCACCTGGGTGGCTCCGTTGGTTGAACGTCCAACTTCGGCTCGGGTCATGATCTCTCAGTTTGTGGGTTCGAGCCCCGCATCAGGCTCTGTGCTGACAGCTAGCTTGGAGCCTAGAGCCTGCTTCGGATTCTGTGTCTCCCTCTCTCTCTGACCCTCCCCTGCTCGCGCGCGTGCTCTCTCTCTCTCTCTCCCTCTCAGAAGTAAAAAAAATAAATAAATGTGAGATGGACTTCAAAAGCATTTGTTGTACAGGGACACTTGTTGTACCTTTGATCTAATGGAATTAAGATAGTCTATACAGAGCATCCATCCACTACCCCAGTTCTACAAATGAGGATCCGGAGATTCAGGAAAATGAAATGACTTACCCAGGGCCACAGAGCTAATAAGTTTTAATACCAGTAAAAGTAACCCTTGAACAACATGGTTTACAATGTGAGGGTCTACTTATACACAGATTTTCTTCAATAAACAGTACAGTACTGTAAAAGTATTTTCTCTTCCCTATGATTTTCTAAAAAATTTCCCCAGTTTACTTTATTCTAAGAATACAGTATATAATACACATAATGCACAAATATGTGTTAATGTGTTGACTTTTATTAGTAAGCCTTTCGATCAACAAGTTATTAGTAGGTAAGTTTCTAGGGAGTCAATCTCACACGTGGAGTTTGAATGTGTAGGGGTTGGTGTCCTTACCCCCACCACAGTATCCAAGGGTCAACTGTACTAGATACAGAAATATTTTTGTTTCTATTTCATGGATCTTAAATCTAGTTAAATATTGTTGTGGCAGCATCTACTTATTCATCAAATTTTAGCTTGCTCAGTCTTAAAAAGGTCACACTCGGTACATTAGTTTAAAATTCTTATATTCAGATGTATGTAACATTGAGTCAAAAAGCCAATTTAACCTACAGTTATTCTGTATTATCTAAATTCTACCTTTTTTAAGGATTTTTTTTAAGAGCGAGAGCATGTGAGCAAGGAATAAGGGCAGCGGGAGAGAGAGATAGAGAGAGAAAGAATCTTAAGCAGGTTCCATGCCCAGTACTGAGTCCAATGCAGGCTGAATCACACAACCCTGGGATCATGACCTAAACTGAAATCAAGAAGTCAGTCACTCACCTGACTGAGCCACTCAGGCACCTCCAGGATTCATTTAATCCATTGCTCAATCTGCCTTTGTGCTCCCACTGATGCAACTTTTTATTCATCTTCATAGTCTTGGGTATTCAGATGAGATTGGGCGGGTTCAGGGTGGTATGGCTGCAGGCTTGTCTTGGGTATTCAGAAAGCCTGACTTTTTTCTGTTCAAAATATTCTGAATACAACCAGATACTCAATCTCAGCCTGCACTGCTACATAACTCTGGGGTACAAAGATCACAGAAAGGTCTATACTAATAGCCTGGTAGATGCTAGAGAATAAAATATGTAGCCAAACTACCCCTGGCACCTGCTGACACTGAGCTTAGAGTTCAGTAAGGAGACACATATTGGCCAGATAATTTTAAAACTTATTTAAGGAAAACAACAAGTCTAGTGAAAGCACACAATAAAGACTTTCAACAAAAGTTTAGTGAATAAATTTTGGGACATATGGCAGCCATTAGGACTGGTATGAAGTAAGATGGTAAGTTAAGATGCATCACATGGTCAAGGATCTTAAATGGCAGGCTAGGTGCTTATGCTTTGCATAAAAAAATGTATAAATAAAATGAGCCACTAAAGGTAACAAAGTAGAGGAACTACATAATCTATATTTTGTTTTGGAAAGAACCCTGGCAATAACAAGTGATATGATTATGCTTGGTTGTAAAGCTAAAGTCAGAAAGTCAGGTTTGCTGCCAATTTTAAGAGTTCAGGTAAGAAGTAATGGGGACCTCAATGTAATAGTAACATGCAGGAGCAGGAATGAATTGAAAGACATTTCACAGATACTTCTGAGAAATGGGTAGCTAATAATCCAAAAACATGTCAGGGATACGAGAGATAAGAGATTATAGTTAACCAAATGTCTCTTGTTTATACAACTGAGGCTTTGCCAGTGAATAATAAGAGGGAATAAAGAGATATATTGTAAAACAAAAACAAAAAAGGAAGAAAAAAGCAGCTCCTGATAAGGAGACAGGGTCTGAAACTCACAGGTTGGCTTAAGTGTTACTACACATCCATCTCATATTCACAGCTAACCTATGATCTGCTCTTGGATACTAATAATCTCACCAAACATCAACATCAAACAAAGCAACTCTGAGACCATGACTAAGACAAAAAGATAATCTTCATGAAAACCATAAAATGCCAAATATTCCCCTCCATCAGATAAAATGAGTGACTACTACTTATTTACCAATTACAGTTTTATCCTCACTCTAGTTGGCCTTCCTATACATAAAATTTATTGAGATACACAATCAATAGATTTTCCCTCTGCTCTCTGAAAGTACCCAATCTAACAGGCAGTCCTTGCTTCCTTTCTTTAGATTCTCTCTAAAATTACTCAGACTAAATCCAAATCCTGTAATTCTAACAACCCCTCAGTAAGATATCCTATACATTTCACTATGTTGTACAATCTTCCTCACTGTAACCAATAATATTCCCAACTTTTTAAACCAGAAGTGTGCTTCAGTGGCCTTTCACTTGAGATCACTGACATAGCAATGAGTCTAATACTGAATATACAATCTTGAAGAAATTCTGGGTGTATGAGGCAGTTGTGTATTGAGTTTTGGAGTTCAGATAAAAGGAAGGACCAGATATATACACATATTGGGGACTTACTAACTTTTATGACAATATTTCCCAAAATTTTCCCAAAAAGCATCAGTAGATTTAATAACTACAACAGGATATGACTCTTGCTCCATTGAGACTGGAAAGAACTAATTTAAACATGATTGAGAGAGTAATTTACTTTAGAATTATCATAGGATTCACTTTGCATTATGAATGTTGCTTTATATTATGAATCACGCAAATTCTAAATGTACTTCATTAGTGAACCATTTTTCTAGCCAGATCCATCAATGTGAAGTTTTATACAGACTGTAATTTGGGAAATGTTTCAAAAGAAAGTTGAAACATTCAGGGTAGATGAGCTCCCTCAATGAGTAAAAATACACCAAAAGAGGAAAAAACAAATATATAATCTGTTGTAAAACACAGCCATTATTAACAGTTATTTTATATAAACTTTAATAAATTACATTAGAAACAAAGGCAAAGATACTCAAAAATAAAAAATGGATACCATTCCTAATTTTTTTACTACATCATACTATCATCTATGTTCCTGAGCTTATGACTGATTGATCTTCATGGTGGATTCTATAAAATACTTTATTACATATCTCTTCTGATCTCCCCCCTGCTAAGTACATCTCCTTAGTAGCTTCAAGGAGGTAATAGTGACAAAGCTTACACCTCATATAAGAGCAAATACCACAAATCAGGGCTCAATTAATTGTTTTATTGATTGACCCTAACCATATGACAATGCAGGAGAAAATTTTAACAATGCAGATTAAGTTTAAAAGATTGCAATGTCTACATCACTCATTGCAGATAGTGCAGTGTTCTTCCCATAACCAAAAACCATAGCCAATTCAGCGAGAAATACTCTTGTCATTTATTAAAAAATGAAGTTTCAGCATATGGCTTCATGACTTTCATGTTCATCTACTCATTAATGTAAGTAAAAATACCAATCAATATTCATGTCAGAATTATGTTCATTCATCAACTGAAACCATAACACTTTTTAATTATATTAATATATTACAAAGAAGAAAATTTATTACTAGATCTTGGTCTGTCAGAACATTCAATGCCAACATTACTATTTTTATTTTTAAGCCTGAACTTCTCTGCATATTTATCAAAATCTTTATTAAAACTGATCTTCATGTATTCATGTTGAGTAGATAAAACAGCCAGATTTGTCCATTTCTCTTCACTTACAGCTCAAGAGCACTTTTAATTAATTTTAATGTTGTTTCTTTCACAAGAAGCAATGTATACCTATATGCTACTAGTATAAAAGAGTCTTAAACTTTAGAAAATATTTGACAGTGAGTCATCATAATCTCATTCACAATAATTTCCAGAAACTGTAATATTATCCACGTCTTTGTTTCTGTAAGATTTATGCTAGATGGTTTCAGTTAAAAAGATTGCCACTGTAAGGTTTTCACATTAAAATTCATCATAAATTTCTATAATACTGGTCACAACTACACATTTGTTTCTTCTGCAAAAATCAGAGCAATTGGCTGAATGATAACAAACATTATTTAATCACTGTTTCAAAAGAAGTGTCCATTCTTAGTGAAAACCCTTGAGGCATCTATCTATGGCTATCCTGGTTTTGCTAATGGCAATGCCATACCAGCATCTTCTGTTGTTTCTTTTGGCACCCTTTGAAATTTGATTCTTTTTTTCTATGTGAATGTCCATTTTCTTACTTATTTTCATTGTTGCTGTTGCATGGTTAATATCATTTTCCACATTTCCCGTATGCCTCTTTTCAAGAAATCATGTTAAAGCTTGGCATGTCATTGTACAACGTTCAAAGATGATTCTAGCTCTCTGCATTTTTTTTTAATCTGATACACCTCATCTAAAACTTCACACTAGAAATAAAAGAGAGAACTACAAAATTCACAGCTCTCATTCTATAATTATTTATTTCAAATAGCTATTAAATGTGGGAATATATAGTATCACAGTGACTGCAAATCAGCTGTGTTGAAAAGTGTGCTCAATTGACTCCAAACAATCACAAACTTACTATTGAATGTCTAATGTACCAGAGGCCAATTACATACCTGGAAGTTCTCCAGCTTCCTTTCATATAGGATGTAATGTTTATTAAAGTTAATAGAAGTACACTAATTTTGAAGCTTACATCTACATTTTTAAAACTTAATAGTAAAACTCTAGTAATTATTTAGAAGAGATAAAATATTTGTTCGTCTTTGAGGAGAGTTTAATCATTAATTTTTTTCTTCAGTATTTCTAATGAATGGTGATAAGAGAAGCAGGTTGACTTGAGTCCAGATTGTAAATAATTTTAAATTTTCTCCAGAAAAATCCTTGCCCCTCCCTTTTTTCTTGCATCCAGAGCTGACCTCTCCCATAGCCTGGCCCTTCCTTGGGACTTCCCTGCACTCTAAGGTGGTCATTACAGACACGAACACAAGCAGCTCTCAACCCCAGCACTATCAACATTTGGGCTGCATAATTCTCTGTTGAATCAGTAGTGTTCACACGACTAAGGTAAGGCATGGAAAAGTCTAGCATGAAGCAACCACTACGTAGTCAATCTATCTGGCAAGGCTTCGAGCTTAGACTATGATAAATGTGAGCAGACAAAGAAGAAGGGGTCACTGGCTCAGCCAACATATTCAGGTGAGTCAATCCCGGCAACAGGAAGGGGTGATATCTCATACTGTGAACACTCAAAAGTGCAGTGAGCACCTGGGAGGTCAATGGTGATGGTGACAGTTTCAGTGGAGGGGTAACAGGGATCTGAAGAGCAGGGCGTGCAGGAAGAGGTGAAATGTGAAGAAGCAGAGACAGCACTTTAAAGAATCTTGAGTGTAAGTTGGGGAGAAATACAGAGTTCCTTTCTCTAGCCCTAATCCTTACCAGAAAAAAAACTGGTATTCCTTCAAAGAGAGGCTAAATGACCAGCTAAAGGTAACTCCCCAGACTATACACTTTCTCTCTCTCTCAGCCTCAATGGAAAAGTGACTCCAAATATTTGCTACAAACAAAAAATATTTTATCTGAACAGGCTGTTATATCATTCACTTTATTCTGTCCCAAATTTTCAACCCATTGTTTAAACATAACTACAGCAAAATATCATTTAAAACTTACAAGTGCACAAATCCTCACATATTTCAAGACCCACTTCTCCCAGTCTATTAAGATTCATAAAGTGTGATTTTTGTCTTCAAAGCCTTTGCTTCACTTTTTACAAATTTCAGTAACTTTAAGAGAACTGTCACTTTAAGGGGTGTGTTGGGGGGGAATATACTTAAGAAATTTAAAAGGTTTTAATTTCTAGGCCTGACAATTTTTCTAAAAGCTTTAGGAATGTGTGAAAAATCCTTTGTAGTATTTCATGAAATACAATGTCTCTTGCCACCTTGCTTTTATATGACTAATTTCCTTTGCTGAGAATTCGCTCCCTATTCTATTGCTGCCTATTTAAGAGCCACCATTCTTTCAAAATAGAACTCAACACCCATCTCCTCTAGGAACTCTTCTAATCAAATTGTTCTCTCACTTCCCTATAATAGTCTATAACGGCCCTGGATATAATTGGTCTCGGCATTGGAATTATTAAAGTCATTACTCTTCAAGTCCATGGTGAACCTGGATAGACAATGTCTTAATCATTTATCTCCTACTGAAACCAGTACACTTGTTTGCACAATAGATGCTCCAAAATGTTGATTACAATGAATCAAAGCCATAAACTGAAAATGAATATATGAGGCTTTAATATTTTCTCAACTTAAATCATTGTATGTTTTGTTGCATAATCTTGAGCCGATCTCGGATTAACTGGCAACTAACTAAAAGAAACAAATCATACAAAGGAAGCAATTTATAGTTTATAACGTGTATTCATTCATTAATTCCTGAACAATCAATAAATAATTAGGTGAATGGGGAAGAATGGCAGGGTAGTCATAAATTATTAATGTAATTTATACATTTGTATCATGGAGTTGTTATAAAACTACCAGCAGTGATTTTATGTCAGGGGACTTGGATTGCACTCTTATTACCTCTCTGACCTCAGACATATTTATTATTCATGAGACACGACTCCCTCTTATGCACTACACCCATCTTACAAAGGTACTGCCAAGATCAAATGAGATCATGGAAAATAATAGCAGTTTAAATTATTGAGAGGTAAATATTCATTGAGAACCTACCCTGTCTTTTTGCTTAATCATCACAACAATCCTATGAGGCTGATTATCATTCCCATTTTTATCAGGAAAACTTGTCACAGAGAGCTTATATAACTTCCCCAAGGGCACACAGTTTTGTTTTGTTTTGTTTTGGGTGATTTGAAGAGTTTAATGAAGGTGATATTTTATTTTATTATTTTTTTTTACAAATAGTTTATTGCCAAACTGGTTTCCATATAACACCCAGTGCTCATCCCCACAAGTGCCCTCCTCCATGCCCATCTCCCCTCTCCACCCCCACATCCATCAGTCCTCAGTTTGTTCTCAGCATTCAAGAGTCTCTCATGGTTTGCCTAAGGGCACATAGTTATTACGAAATGGAATTAAAATTTGTTATCAGATGGTCTGACTCCAGAGCCAAACTTCTTACCCAAAATACTAAATTGCTAACTCAGTGTCAGCTCATTCCCTGAGATTTTATAAAATTTGACTATGTAACATTAACTAGAGTTTTCAAATTTTAATATCTAAAATTTAAAATAGAAATTTTTCTTTAGATTTTCCAGAGATAAAATAACAAATTTACTCAAAACACTCCATAAAATTTCAGATAAAATCTAGGCAAAAAAATACTCTTAGAGGGTTAATTTAGTAAACATATTAGCCTAGGGACTTGAAAATTACCTGTCTTCCATACAGTAACTAACTGCACTCTTTAGTATATGAATACATAAAATTGAATCTTAAAAAAATCCATTATCAGTTCACCTAGAGGATTGGTTTCTGTTTAGAAATTCACTTCAAATTAAAAATTAAAAATTGAGTAGTTAATCTTAGTCACTAAAGAAATACAAAATCTGAGAGAGTCAACTATTTTATTTCTAATTTAAAAAATGTTATCGTAAGCCATTTACGTAGATGTTATTTATTTATTTATTTATTTATTTATTTATTTATTTATTTTAAGAGAGAGAAAGGATGAATGGGGGCGGGGGTGCAGGGGGCTAGTGCAGAGATATAGGAGGGAGCAAGAATCCCAAGCAGGCCCCACACTGCCAACGCAGAGCCCAAGACCTGAGTGAAAGTCTGACACATTTAACTGACTGAGCCACCCAGGTGCCCCTACCTTACCATATTTCAACTGTAGTGTGAAATCTGGAGAACAACACTGCCATCCAGGGATAGAGAACTCAAAGTGCAGAGCCAGAAAAACAAAAACTTGACGCAGTGATTCTCAGCTGGCATTCAAACACCCAGCTGTACTACAATCTGCTGTGAGTGAATTACTAACTGTCCAGGTACTCAAGATTATACATGACACCACATGCTTAAAAAGTGACAGGATTCCCCAAACTTCTCTTTTACCCACTCATTCAAGTAAGAGAAAGGTGTAGCATTACAGCCACCTTTTTAGTACCAGCTCGTCACTTTCTCTTTTTTTTTTTTTAAAGCGCTTCACTAAGACTGATATACAAAAAAACTGTACCCAATACATTCAATTTAATAACTTTGGAAGTAAGTACATTATATAACAGGAGCTATAACCCCAATCCATTCCATTAGCATATTCATCACCTTCAAAAGTTTTTTCCTGCCCTCTTTAACACTTACTGTTTTTTTTTTTTTTGAGGGTAAAAACACTCAGCATAAGGTCTATTCTCATAGCAATTTTTAACTATACGATACTGTTAACTATAGGCACTATACTTTTTGGTTGATCTCTAGGACTTACTCATCTTATATAACAAACTTTGTACTCTTGGACTAATACCTGTCCATCTGTATTTCCCTCACTCCAGCTCCTTGGAAACGCCATTATACTCCTTTCTTCTTTGACTATGACTGCTTTCGATTCATAATATAAGTACTTAATGCTGTATTTGTCCCTCTGTGTCTGATTTCACTTAGCATATGTCCTAGTATCAACTGTTATTTAATATCTAATGATAGAAATCAAGGTCAATGGGCATGTTAGATAAGAAAAAAGATACCTTTAAAATGTTTCATTATTTTTTTAGAGAGAGAGAGCACACATGGGGGAGAGGGGGAGAGGGGGAGAGGGAGGGAGAGAGAGAGAGAGGGAGGGAGGGAGGGAGGGAGGGAGAGAGAGAGAGAGAGAGAGAGAGAGAAAGAGCGAATCTCAAGCAGGGAGATTCAGAGTGGAGCCAGATACAGGGCTCTATCCCACTATCCTGAGATCATTTTTGAGCCAAAATCAAGTATGTGGATGCTCAACTGACTGAGTCACCCAGGTGACCTGGAAAAGATTACTTTTTGAGTAATTCTCTTTTCTCAAAGAAATGGCCTCAATTGTATCCCCCATCCCTGCTCCAATCCATACACTGAAGCAAAAATCCCCCAAGTGATGGTGTTTAGAGATAAAGCCTTTAAGAAGGTAACTAGAATGAAATGAAGTCATAAAGTTAGAGCCTGAATCCAATAGAATAGGGACTTCAAAGAAAAGCGAGAGACACCAGAGAAATCTCTCTCCAGGTGTGTCCCCTGGAAGGGCCATGTGAGGACACAAGAAGGCTGCTTCTGCAAGCCAGGGAGAGAACTTTGGCCAGAAGCAAAGCTGATGGCACCTTGATCTTGGACTTCTACCCTTCTAACTCTAATAATTTCTAGTGTTTGAGCCATGCCATATGTGGCATTTTGTTACGGCAGCCCAGGCAGACAAAAATAGTGGGATGTGACAAACTCTTGAGAAACCTAAAAATGGCAAACTTGATTCCCATTGAACATGCTGTTGGATCCTTACTTCCACTAATTGGAACACTGTAATAAAGAGGAAAAAGGGCCCACAGTAGCTGTTTTTAATGATAATAGAGTTACTGTTTTATATATCTGGCAGCATTGAACTGATCCGGGTCAACACTTCAGGAAGAAAAGGAAGAGGTGTTTTGATGTGTTGCCTTCCAGAGAAACTTGTACCCTGATTAATACAAACACAGTGTTATTACTAGAGACAATGTATACAGCTTAAAAGAGCTGGTTAGTAGAATCATCTTTGAAAAGAATCAAGATAATTTTTGAGAGTGTAGCATCAAAAAGGGGAAATGGCTTGACTTGTCAGTGATGTATGAGGGACAATGGAAAACTACTCATCACTTTTAAAATAAGCCTCTACAGTTGCTAAGAACTTATCATGTAAGAAAAAGTTATCTACAGAAGAAATTTCAAATTAGACTATTGTAAATAATATAAAAATAAGCTGCTGATGAAAAAATTAACTCTGTTGGGGGTTATGGAAAGGATTCGTTAAAAGGATGGGTAGAAGTTAATCCATTCTTGAAAGTAGCCATGGAGAAAGCAGGTCTGGCAGGTGGAAAGGCAAAGGAGAGGGCTTGGGCTCAGAAAAGGTAGGAATCAAACGCTGAACCTGAGGAGACTGTGGTGGCTAGAAAACTGAAGTGTTGGGCAAGAGGGGTGGTCCAGAGAAAACACTACAGAGGCATTAAGAGCTACAGACAGGAACTTTATATTAAGAATACATTTTTTTTTTCGGAAGTATTATGGATCATAATAACACCTTGTCCCAGGTTAGAAGACATATTTCCCATAAAGCTCTACACTTGTCTTTAAGCTGCCCTTTCCTATATATTTATGTGTAGAGTTCCTACTACTTGCCTAGGTTGAAGAAGCCATTACATTCCAGCAGTTCAGCTTAAAGCAGGAGAAATAGGTGAATAAGAAGACCATTACAACTCCATGTAGGGCTTATTAATGGCAAAACTACCTTTGCGCAACATTATTCAAATAGGAAGCCAACCATTAATGATTTGTGCCCAAATCACACTTACACTAACCCAAAATACCAACCCAAATACAAGTCTGAGTTAATGTAATTTCAGTACAGAATCATCAGGTAAGAGCATGGACTCTGGACACAGCTGTCTTTTGTGGACAGAGACTCATCAGTAGGCCTAGCTTCAATGTTCTTTCATCACTCTTGAAATTCCTAATTGTATCTGTGAATTTGAGTTTTGTAAGTCAGTCCAGTGGGACAGTGAAACTTATCTCAATGGTTTAGACTTGGGTCAGTTTTGGTCCTGTCTCCCACATCCTCCAGTTGGATTCTCTGGCTTCCCACTTTCGTCTCTGCCCAGCAATCGCTGCAATCTTGTTCCAAAACATATGTCCCACCCTGAGTCCTGGTGTACAGGTCCCAGGCACCTGTAAAGGTCTGCACTAGATAAACCAATATCCCTGTGCTTGACATAACACTACATTAAATACCCAATATAAACACAGCACAGGTCAAGAAACATCATGCAGGGAATGAAAAACAAAACAAAAACAAAAAACCAATGTTTTCCTACTTTTTGAATGAAGGAGTCTTACATTTTCATTTTGCACTGGACTCCACAGATTTATGTAACCAGACCCTCGGTCCTGTGGCCGCTGTTGGTCCCAGCTAGGGAATATGGGTAAGATACTTGGCTCCTTGGAAGTCACTTTCCACATCTGTAAAATAAGAAAAGTTCCTATCTCATTGCATTTCTGTAGTTTGGATTTAATTTATGTAAAGCTTTTGCCCCAACCTATGTCTCATTTTAATAATCAATACTATCAGGTGTTAAGTATTAATTCAAAGATTATCTAATTCAGATTTACTACCTGTCTCCTCCATTTGCAGGCTAATACTTCAAAACAGTCATTCTCTTAGGCAATTGCAAATGTGCTTTGAGAGTTTTGCTTCAAATGTTCAATAGTTTTCTTTCTGGTGTCCCTTTCTACAGGGAAGATCTATTTAAACTATTACATTATTATTAAATCTATTTGATGGTTCATTATCGAAATTCAAACCTTGTTATGCAGCAAGTATATGTCCATGCTTCAGCTATAGTATAAGTTGAATCTAATTAGGGCTCCTTGCGAGAAGCGCAAGAGTATTCACAAACGCCAGATAAAAAAAATTCGGTGCAAAAATTGGCCTGCCAACTGTTCCTTTAAGAAAACGTCCTTTCACTCCCATTGGGACACAAAAACAAGGTCCTTAAATGCCGGGGCACGTCTAGCAACGAATATAATAAAGTAAATAAGCATCTTGAAAAACTAAATTTGCCAAGAGCTAGCCGGGCGCCCTCTGGGCCACCGCCGCAGGCTCGGTTTCCATAGGAACGTGCAGTTCCGGCGCGTAGCACTTCACTCCGGAAGTCGTTCTCACTCACTTCCGTTCTGTCCCTGAAAGAGTCAATCTCCCTGTTAGTCAAGCGTTGTCGCGAAAGGACGGTGGTCGATGAGTTTTGGGCCGCAGAGCTCGCCGTAGAGGGGCGTGGCGACGCAACTGCGCTTTGGCGTGTATAATTCACGTGCTGGTCGCCGCGCATCTTCTGAAACCGACCATGGCTCAACCGGGGAGTCTAAACCTCAATAACGAGGTAGGCGCCGAGGTCTGGGAACTTGTGGGGCTGCTCTTTAGTATCCCCGACGAACGGCTCCTTTGGGGCTCCTTTGGGTCTTTGAGACGCGCGCTTGGTCTCCTGGGGGCTAGGGTAGGGAGTCCCTACTGGAAGGAGTTTCTGGACGGGCCCTGGCCATATTACCGGAACTCGGAGCCTGGCCACAGTAACTTCCCTCCGGGGTTCCGAGGTGGCTGAAGCAAGAGACCTGTCTCTGGCCCTCCGGCCCCATGAATTTTTTATCTCTGAGACGTTGGGAAGGTCATTTAATCTTTATATTCACTGTCCCCGTTTGTCATTCGAAGCTCATGATCGTACTTTTCCCGCAAGGTTGTTGTGAGAAATTGATTGGAATACGGGGAGCGTTTGCGCAGTGCTGGACAGCTAATAAACTCTCATTAAGCATTGCCCGACTTTTTTTTGGGCGCTGACAATGAAGGCGGGGGTTCAGAGTTATAGCTTATGCTAAAAGATTGCTGATCTTCAATGAGATCGTGCCTTTTGTAAGGATGTACGCTCAATACCATGTTTCTTACTGCAACGACTGTCCCATTTCTCTCCTTCCATTTGCAGCAAATTTTTAAAAAGAGTTGCTTATGGTTGCTGCCCCTAGTTCCCCTTCTCTTGTTCTCTCTTAAACTCAGTCGGAAACCAGGTATTTGCTCTTATTATTGCTAACGGAACGTTTCAGTGTCACTAGGCTGCCATTTCTGCCGCTGTCCCCTTTCCCGTTTCTGGTTCTATTGAAGGAAGTCCTGAGACAACTGTAGAGTTAAAAGTAAGCTGGAGAAGCAGGAATCCAATGGGGACCTCACAGCTCCTGCAAAGGAGCTTCCTTATCCTCCATTCAGTGGCTGTGTGTTTGCTGTGAGCACGACCTGCTGTTCACCTCCTACAGATGTGTGTAGACATACTTTACTTTTAGGCAACCTGTAGGTTGCAACTCAGGAAAAGGCTAAGCAACACCTACCTATGGTAGAGAAAAATGCCCAGAAAGACAAGTAGTGCAGAAAAGTTTCCAAAGAAGGCAAAATGAAGTGATTGTTCTTTGTCCTCAAGGATCTTACCTATTGCCTTGCAGTGCATAATTCAGTGAAGAGGAAGAAGGCATTCGGGGCAAAGGGACTGGTATAAGCCAAGAAATGGCAGTAGGGACCCCCCATGGGTGGTCTGCGGCTAGATAATGCTCCATTTTGATGAGAACTTGTGGGATGAAATAGGAAATGAAACTAAAATACATTACTACCTTACTGCCAGGCTAATAACTCTGGATTTCACGTGGCAGTGGAGTACAGAATATATCTAAGGTGGAAATTCTGAATATGCTTAGCATATATTCATAAACATACATTATACTTTCAAATACATGGAAGGAAACATCTACAAAGGGAAAAGCAAGCATAGGTTGTCTACAGAAAAATTGAGAAACATCCCAAAATTTAAGACAGCCAATTTGAAAAACATATATAGCAAATGTGACAGATAAAGGGCTAATGTCATTACTGTAAAATAGTTAAGATAAACCATCTTTAGAAAATTGGTACAAGAAATGAATGAACAATTTCTCCCAGGAAGAAACATATCAGAAAAAGAGTTTATGTTCACTATCTTAATCTATTACTTTTTCATCCTAGTCCCAGTTTTATCTCTGACCAGAACTACTTACTAGCCTTCCAACTACTTTTCCTTGACTCTTCTCTCGCTCTAGTCTGTTCTTCATAGCCTAGCTGGAGTGAGTGCTCGCTTCAAATTAGAAATCTAATCATGTGACTCACTTGCTTACAGCCTATTTGATGGCTTCCTCTTGCTTTTGGTAAAGACCTGCCTAAAGAAGGCCAGTCTCCTCTCTGTCTTATAGTACATCACTGCCTCCTGCCCCTCACCCGCTTCAGCCTCAGGGGCCTTCATCCACTAGGTAGTGTGGCACACTTACACCTCCTTTGCACATATTCTCCCTTATACCCCAAACTGCTTTTCCTTTCATTAGTCCATTTCATATTTCTACTTTATTTGTTATTTTCTCAGGAAAACTGAGATTGACTTTATCCTTTTATCCTTTCTATAAGCATTTGTAACACCATTTACTTCCTTTTAGCATTTGTAACAGATGTGCAGTGTGTGTGTGTGAATGTGAGAGAGATTTCTTACACCCTCCATTTATCTTGAAGCTTTTGCTCATCATCATATCCTGTGTACTGACCTGTTCAGTGAGTAACTTGAGCCATCATTTTTATGATTCTCAGTAATTTAAATTAGCTCTCCTTACCTGACATTTAGGAATTCACGGATCCAACAATTGCCTGAAATGATGTGTAAATTGATCTTTGTATGTGCGTCTTTAGGGAGAAAAAAAAGTCCGTCGGTTTCAACAGGTTCTCTCTCTCTCTCTCTCTCTCTCTCTCTCTCTCTCTCTCTGTCTCTGTCTGTCTTTAAGTGTACTTATTTTGAGAGAACGTGCGAGCAGGGGAGTGACAGAGAGGGAGAGAGAATCCCAGGCGGACTCCATGCTGTTAGCCTGGAGCCTGACACAGGGCTCAATCCCATGAACCGTGAGATCATGACCTGAGCCAAAACAAAGGGTCAGACGCTCAACTGAGCCACCCACGCGCCCCAGATTCTCAAATATTTATAGATCTCTAGTATCATTTTTGTGATATTGATAACTCATTATCTGTGAAATGTTTTTAATTAAGACTTTTTCTTTTAAAAAGTTATGTGGCCATCTAATTTATAGCATATTTAATTTCCCAAAATATCTTCTGTGGAAATAAAAAGACTGCCTGCACAGGCACCTATTATTTTAAGCTGACTTTCAGTGTCTTGTACCTGTAATATTTTTATTTTTTTCCAAAATTTTCCAAGGAGAAAAGCTGACATTTATAGAAGACTTCCTGATTCTCAGTTCTTAAAAGGACGTTTGTTCTTCAGTATGTAAAATCTTACCTTGTTAATTTTACCTTTGTTTTTCTTTTAGAAAAATCAGTTTTTACTTCATCTTATTATTTATTACATGTTTTATTTTGACCAGTACTTTATGTGGACTTCAAAATGAGACTATCCAATTGACTTATTTTAGCAGCTTCCCTAACTAACTTTAATTATTGTATCTAGTTTAATTATTGTACCTAGTTTGTACCTAGAACCTGATTAATGGACCTAGGTAACAGTGAGTAATAGTGTTGGGCATATGGTAGTATGAGTAGCTCAAATTGAGTTATTTCATGTTCACATGAAGGATGGAAATGTCCTAACTATAGACTTTTTTTTCCCTCTCCATTAGAACTAGAGAAAGGATGCACAATTGGAAACAAAGTGCCCTAGCATTTAGTGAGTACAGAATTTGCAAAACTAGAGCTGGTTTTACTCCAGTCGTCTCTTTCTTTAGGCAGCAGTGAGATGCAGAATCAGAATTAGGAGGTGAAACAGTCAGATCATGTACTTTAATTCCCTAGGAGGGCCAAGGACCTTGATGTGAAACAGATTATTCCTGAGAGCACATTACCAAGAAGCTCATTAGGAAATTTCTCTCTACCTCCTCTTAGATCCTAAAGGTAGAAACAAAAGTGCCACAGAACAGAGTGATTTGTCTCCATGTGTTGTAAAAGATAAGAATGTCAAGAACCATGTTTGTATGTACTTTTTGAAGTTACAAAGCTCCTCGTTCGTAATTGAGTGTGTAGTACCTTTCAGTACTTTTTACTGAAATAGTAAATCAGAGTCTGTCCAAGAGAAGGAAGCGTTTTCTGTTTGGTTGTTAAACTATGCTGAGAAGTTTTGCTAGGTGGCAGCAAATGCTCAACGATACAGTTGTAGATAATCACCAAGCATTCTGGAATTTTTAAATTGTTGCTCATCAAAAATAAAAAGTATAATTCAGCAGTAAGTTATCCAAATGGCCAAATTAGAAGCCCACTGTATAATCAGTACCACAATAATTGATAATAAGTTATCATACCATAATTAGCTTTGTCAACTATGAAATAGTTCAGTTATATGGAAAATGATAGAACATATGTCCCTATAATCTAATTCTTGGGTTTAGCAAGTGACAGTATTTTGCTATATTGCAATGCCTAATTTCACCCATCTTCTTCTCTGTTTCAGAAGTAATTCTTATTCCTTCAACGTTATTTTCTTATCCATATTTTAATTTAGTAGAGTATTTACCAGCATGTATTCTATGTACCCACAGTATTTGTGTTGTATATTTTTATACTTTACGTGCTACTGTATTAATGCAATGTCATACCATGTGTATCATTCCAAAAGTTACTTTTCATCACTTTCAGGGTTTACTCCTGATTATACATGCAGATGTCCTGCATTGATTTAGAATACCACATTGTGCTTTGTTTATATGCATTATTTTATGTCTTATGCAGCATTTTATAGGAAGGGTACTGTGAATGGTCCTGTGCATAGCCATTTCCTATTGTTGGAGATGTATCCTCTGGTTAGATTTCCTATAAGTAGGATTTTTGTCTGGATTGCCAGTTTCCTCCAGAAAGAGTACACCAGTTTGTAGTCCTCTATCAACAACACATGAGAGTGCCTATTTCACAACAGCCTCCTCGATATGATGTGTTGTGATTTTTTTTTTCTTTTGTGTGTGTGAGTGACACGATCTGATAGATGAGCAGTGAATAACCAGAAGTCTTAATGTACTCTAAGAAACAGGTGTGCTCAGATTTTTCTTAGCACTGCAAGCTCCGCTAGAGCAATACAAGGTCTAAGAAACAATTGTTTTCTGATAACCATGGGGTTTTGTTCTAGATTAATTTAAATGCATGGCAAAGTCAATAAATTACCAAAAGAGACTGGCTAGTAGTCTGGTTCTCAGATAGCTAACAAGAGTCCATTCAAAATAGTATTTATATTTGTCTTGGGACCGTAGTTTGCTCTCAGCTGTATAGATCAGAAACTTGCTATCATTGTCACCCCAAAAGTAGAGCTCGTTCTTTCAAAAGCAAATTCACGTTAACCATAGCTTATAAGAGACTATATAAATGAGAAAGCTAGTTTATGAAATACATATAATGAAGGACAATAACTGTCACATTGCAAAAGGTTCTTTGCTGATCTACACTGGCTGCACACAGTTCATTGCTGGGCTGTGACCCATCTGTCCCCATGATTGAGTTTTCCAGGACAAGTTGGATGACTTGTCTCTGAACTGGGGAATCCTTTGGAATCTCCTTGAATTAGACACTGCTAACTTTTGCTCTTTGTGGCTTCCTGTCCTGTGTTTACGTTGACTCTTCCCCGTATGCCCACATGTCTTTTCCCAAGCAGGTGTATTAGCTTTCACTTCATTTAGTTATGATCATATATATTTTTTTAATTTATTTCTGAGAGAAATGAGAATGAGAGACAGCATGAGCAGGGGAGGGTCAGAGAGAGAGGGAGACACAGAATCTGAAACAGGCTCCAGGCTCTGAGCTGGCAGTCAGCACAGAGCCCGACGCGGGGCTCAAACCCACAAACTGCGAGATCATGACCTGAGCCAAAGTCGGACGCCCAACCGACTGAGCCACCCATGTGCCCCAGTTATGATCATATTTTTGTACTGTCTCCTCAAGAGATGACCCAGATTATGTTACTGTGTTGAGATTTTACCAGGTTAACTGAGAGCATCCTCATGCTTAAGTTCTCATTGACACCTCACTTTTACCACATGTATCGTGTTGTGTGTGTGTCCGTGTGCGTGTGCGTGTCTTTTTCTTTTGCTCTTATAGATTAACTACACTTTTTAGCTGCTTGGAAGCCCTCAGCTTGGATTTGATGACGACCCACAGATTTGTCCTTGAGTTTCTTTCCTCAAGCTCTTTCCTTTTACTTTCCTCTTCTTTTTGTTTCTTCTTTGTCAGCACATTTCATTTCCATTATTATTCCCCTGTTTTCTCCTTGCTCTCTTTATTTATTGTTCCCTCCTTTCTCCCAGACAGTATCCTACTTATTTCACATTTCTAACAGTGATTGTTCTGTTTGCTTTGAGTTGGAAAACCCATGAACATTGCCCTTAAGTAGTGCATTGGCCTTCTGACAGGATTGAATGTTTTAGGCCTATTTGTTGACTTGTGGGTTTTCTGTCAACCAACTTTGTAATTCCTAGGTGCAAATGAATTTTTCTTTTGTAACTAAGAGGCTCCTGGTACCTGTTTGTCAGTTTTGCAAAACTAAAGTTAAAGGCTTGAAGAAAGCTAAGTGCTTGGGGTAAGCGGTTGTGAGAAAAATAAAATTATGATTCCATTGTTTCATAAAATGAATGTACTTATTTTTCTAATATAGTAATCAAATTTTCCTATTGCTTGCATAGAAATACTGGAAAAGTCGAGAAATTAGAAACACATTTTTTGGTGTTGGCATGAAACTACATACGTAAAGCATTCCCTTTTCATTTAGAATTACCTAATGCAGTAATGACAAACATAGTGCTTCTTAAATCGGAATTTTAAAATTGGAGTATTGGGGCGCCTGGGTGGCTCAGTCCGTTGAGCGACCGACTTTGGCTCAGGTCATGATCTCATGGTTCATGGGTTCGAGCCCCGCGTCGGGCTCTGTGCTGACAGCCAGCTCAGAGCCTGGAGCCTGTTTCAGAGTCTGTGTCTCCCTCTTTCTCGGACCCTCCCCTTCTCACACTGTCTCTCTCTCTCTCAGAAATAAATAAACTGTTAAAAATTTTTTCTAAAATTGGAGTCTTGCTTTCCCATGACTGGAATGGAACTAAGGACCACCTTTGCTCACCGTAGTTTATTAGTTACATTTGGCTCACAGCAGTTAGCAAATAGCATATAATCACTTCATGCAACTCAGGTTACAGCAATTAGAAACAGTAGTTAATATATTTTAATGTATAATTTATCACTCACTATCCATTTATTTTATAAATGACTTTCAAAAAAATGTGTCCTAAACCCCCACTTTGCTGTGTATGAAATGTAAGCTTGATTTCTCACTTCAACCTAGTCTAAATGGCTTTTTATTTGTGCAAGTATAATTTTTTTCTCAATCTAACTTTTTTTCTCAATCTAAATAAATCCCAAAGAGGTTAGCATATCTAGTGGGAAAGAAACCTGATTACTCTGCACTTTGTTAATATATTTTACATTTGGAGCAGTGAATGAGCAAGTGAGTATTGTAACTTTTCTGGTCACTTAACACATGTTTATTGAAAAGTTAACAGTATACCATTGCTGTATTAGGTGTTAAGATGTCATATTGACTAAAACCAGATGCTTGGTCTTTATGGAATTTATAACCTACTGGGAAAAAGACACATTAGATTGTAATTGTATTACAAGTAAAATATTAAACTTAAAATAACATGATAAGTTCTAGGAGCACTTGTAAGTGTTTATATAGGAGTATTTTGACCCTTTCTGGAAAGCCAGGAAAGATTTTACTGAGAAATGACAGTTGAGCCAAAATCAGGAGGATAAGAAAGAGCGTGCCTACCAGAGGAAACAGCAGGTGTAAAGACTTGGTGGTAGGTGGGAGCCTGGTGAGGAGCAAGGACCAAAAGAAGCCTCGTGTGACATTCCAAGACCAACTGGAATCCACCGAAGAGAATAAAGTAAAGGTCTGTCATCAGATCTGTGTGTTAAAAAGTGTATTCTGACTGAGTTGTGGATAACTGGGTGGAAAGAGGCAAGAATGGATGTAGAGAAACCAGTTAGCAGTAACTCAGCCAAGAGCTAGGAGGTCAAGGTAGGGGAAGAAGTGGTACAGTTTGAGACATAATTAGGAGATAAAACTAACACAGCTCAGTAACAGAGTCATTGTGAGGGATTTAGCAAAGAGAGCCTCTTCTAATGAGCCCACAGTTTATAATTGAACAAAAGAACTGTTCTTTTTCCTGAAATAAGAAGCAACATAAAAGGAATCCAGTTGTGGGTAAGGAACATGAGTTCAGATGAGTTTAGGCCTGTTTAAAAGAAACTGTCAAGTAGACAGTTGCACACTTAGGTCTGGAGCTAAAAGAGAGATCTGAGCTGAACGCAGAAATTATTGAGTCATCTTTGTTTAGTTGGCAAATTACAGTATACATATGGGAGATCCCTTAGGGCTGGCAAGTATATTGTGGAAAGGAGAGTTGGGTTAGGATTGTGCTTTGAACTTATGACTGGTTAAAAGTGGATGAGCCTTCAGAGAAGACCAGGGCAGAGTGGCTAGAGATGATGAAGGGAATCCTGGAGAGGATTCTGTTACGGAAAGCAAGGGAAAGTGTTCAAGAAGGAGAAAGTGGTCAACAGTGTCGACTGCTGCTGAGACTTCAAGGGAGATGAAACCTGAAAAATTTGTTGGATTTTAGGGACTTTTAGAAATCATTAATGTCTTTTGTGACAGCTGTCAGCGGACTAATGGGAATGGAAATCCAACTGAAATTATGTGGTCCTTTCCAAGTGGAGATGTGGAGTTTGAACTCTCCGAAAGCTCGGCTCTGAGGTAATTGTAGAGAGAGGGTACTCCTACTGATGTTCACAATGAGGATGTTTTGTCTGTCTTATCTCTAGGGAAAATGACTCAAGCTTGATTAAAGATTAATAGAAACAAAAAACATTAATGGAAACATCCACGTAAGAGATGGACAGTGCTAGAGTAAAGGGATAGTCTATAGTAAGGGTTCTAAGAAGGCAGAAAAGATGAGTTCCAAAACATTACTTACTAGAACATTAACTTCCAATGCTATGTAGGAGAATTTCTTATATTGTAACTTTGTTAATAGAGGATGAATTTGCATTCCTGGTGGTAAGTGGTAGAAAGATGATGGTTCCCGTCTGATGTTCATTTTCTCCATGAAATTGGAAAAGAGAGGGGAAGAGGAAGGTCTGATGTTTAAGAGGGCAGACAAAGGTTTAAAATAGTCATTAGGGAAGGAATTAATTAGAAAAAAATATGATAGGATTGTTAAAACTATAGGGGCCATTTCAATTTAGTTGTGATGAAATTGAAGTAGATAGAATGTGTAAAGTATTTCCCAGCTATTGGGGTGCTGTGACAAAGAACTCAGGATAATGTTTTCATCCCGGATTAACTTAGAGGGATTTCTAAAAGGACAGTTAGGGGAGTTTAAGGTATTGGCAAGTGTTGATCATGCACATTGACCTGAATAAAAGGAGAGTTTAAAAGTAGAGGACTGATCATTTGAGAGACAGCATAGGAGTTAGTGAACTGATGGTCCCAGTGAAGTCAAAGACGGCTGTGGTGGGTAGACTAGAAAAAAGAAGTTTAAATAGACATTGTGATGTCTATTAATGTCCACTTAGTGTGGAGTAGTTGAGTTAATGGTTATAAAAAAATTATGAGTGGTAACAAAGACAGCAGTGTGACCGTGGAAGTGGGTGCTGAGATGGAATGAATAGTTTAGTTCATGAAGAAAGGAAGTCAAGAAGTGAGGATATAATAACGGATAGGTTGCGATATGAACATTTAGGTCACCTGGAATAGTGGAAAGCGTTAGGGAGGAAATAAATTAGAAGTTGGTTGCCAGTATCTTCAAAGAATAAAAGGGGGTGAATTATATTGAGGGTAAGAGAAGGTTTTATAGCTGAATGCAAGAGCCTTGAAGAGGCAGGATCATGTTGATACTGTTACTTGAGTAAGGAGAATTTGAGGGATTGTATTTGCCAGGTGTTCTTTCAAGGCCCAGAAAGCATCATGTAAGTCCTGTACGGCCCCTGTCCTCTAGGAGTGCCCAGACCTTAGATGGCCTCGGAGCGCCTGGGTGTCTTAGTCAATTAAGTGTCCGACTTTTGCTCAGGTCATGTTCTCACGGTTCATGGGTTCGCCCCGCATCGGCCTCTGTGCTGCCAGCTCAGAGCCTGGAGCCTGTTTCAGATTCTGTGTCTCCCTCTGTCTCTGACCCTCCCCTGCTCACGCTGTTTCTCTCTCTCTTTCTCTCTCAGAAATAAATGAAACATTAAAAAAATTAAAAAAAATATTTGGCCTCATGAGCAATTAGAGACTGTTCACTGCAGTAGATGCTACCTACAAGGTATAGTAGGGACATGAAGGTCACAGGAGTTATCTGTATCTGAAGGAGTCATCGGAAATTTTCTCAAAAAAGATTTTATCTGAACTGGATTGTATATAGTTCTTAAAGTGGAGAAGGCAAGAAGGACATTATGAAAGGAATGATAGATTATATGACTCCTAATAATTATAGATGGAATACAAACTCAGAATGATAGCATCCCATTGTACTAAGTACTGTTATTAACATGTAGTTCTTCATTATTAGAATATTTCCATTTCTTGGCCGATCTTTCTGTTTTTTCATTCTTAGAGTTCAACACTCTTGTCTGATAGGATGATTTAAAGCATCTGTCAGTGTGTGTGTGCGTGTGTGCACGCACCCTTGTGTTTCTCACATCTCTTTTAAAGTTATGCTTGAATTTGTTACTGAAAACAAATGCAAGGGATGCTGCAAAAATAAGGAAAATGTTACCACTTTCACACGTTTGTTTTTGATAATATAAACACTCAGTAAATTAAATTCCTACCAGTATAGGTGAAGCTCTGTTTTAAACCAGAGTGGGAAGATGAATGTGATGCTCTCTAATCTCAGGGAACTTACCATATATTATGTTCTGAGCACAAAACACAATTGCAGTGTTAAAATACTATCACTGAGAATGCTGTGACTTTTTAAAAAATTGTAAGTTGTTTCTCTTAAGTCCTCAGACACATTTTTAGAATGTTGCTTTATCCCTTCACTGTTGATGGAAGAAGTTGGATTTCATCTAACTGTGACTATGCTTAAAAATTCAGTGAGAGGGACTAGACTTAATCTCTAATATTGAGACTCAAACTAAAGTGTGTTTCTCCTTGAATGAAGAGAGAACCTTTCTAATTTTGGTTTCATTCCTCAAAGGTTGTGAAGATGAGAAAAGACGTGAAGAGAATCCGAGTTCTGGTTATCCGAAAACTTGTCAGGAGTGTTGGCAGGCTCAAGTCAAAAAAGTTAGTCACTTGAAGTCATGGTCCTATGACTAATGAAATGTCAGAAGTTGTTTTTATTCGGTATTTACAAAATCTGAGGGTGGGACCCGGAGGAGTAATTACGTATCTTACTCATACAGCACTTTGTTTAATACAGAGAGGGGATCTGAGTGGGATATAGTGTGCTGTGTCAGCCCATCTGTGCATGGACTGGGCCACGTTCGCTTAAGATACACGATGATTTCTGCTGTGATTTTCTACACAGCTCTCCCTTTTGGCCTTTGCAGAATGAGAGTCCTTCAGAGTTACTTCTGTGGTTTATGCGATTAGAAGTTATTTTAAGATGTTTCATGTTTAATAAATCTAGTAATACCTTGAATCAGTCATAAAAATTTTCTATCATTTTATCCCCTGAATTGCTAATTAAGTTGAAATCTTTAGTTCCTTATGGAAGTGTTTATCAAAACATTGCTTTCCCCTTATTTTTAAATATTTTGTAACCTAGTCACGAATATTAGAGTAAACCTGTGACTTATAGTTCTTATGTTTAATATTAAGCATGAATAGTCTTCAGATAATTTTGTTCCCCCTTAATTTCTTGTTCTTTCTATCATAAATAACCGTCTTTCTGATGTAACCAGCTATTTTCCTGTATTCCTTTAATTGCAGAGAACAAAATTTTGTTGAATAAAATTGTATCTAGCCTTTAATGGTAGCTCATAAGCCTGTGTTACATAAAATGCAATGTGCCATTAATCAGTTGATAAAAAAACTATTATTTGGCCTTCCCATTAAGGAATTAGAAGGCAAACTGTCTCTTAGTAGTAATAGTCATTAATACAGTGCCAGATGATGCTTATAATTTGCCAGAATCTTGGGTTTGTTGATGGAATTGGGGTATGTTAGGCAGTGGATGTGCAGGACAATGCAGGATGATAGTGTTTGTTATTTAAAGATTTATTATGCTCTTCTTAAAGAAATGAGGACTTCCCATTATGACTTGAGTCTAAAATAAATGCTTTTCCTGGCTGTGTATTGTCATGTAATTTTTACAGGGGCACTGAAGAGGCACTGTTAAAAAACCAGAGACGAGCACAACGATTGCTTGAAGAAATTCATGCGATGAAGGTCAGGCTTTGGGTGAATGTGAATACATATGTGTGTTTCCATTTCTCCTCTCCATGTGCGTGTGTGTGTGTGTGTGTGTGTGTGTGTGTGTGTGGTGTTAGTTGTTTGAATATTACTGCCAGTTGACTGAGACTTATTTTTATGGGTCTGTTTGGTGAAGAATGTATCACATTTAGAAAATTGTAGTATGTTTAAGCTTACATTTTTCCATGTTTTTTACTGAAGTTGTTAAAGCCTTAGAGTAATTTGCATCGAAACTAGGCCAAACTAAACTCATCTATGTTTAATAATGCCTCATGCCTAAGATTTTTATTTTTTACTCCAACTTCACACATAAAGTCCAGGTTAAGTTCTAGAATTAAAGCATTGATGCTCTTTGGTAATGCGAATGGTGATGTTCGTGGCTGACATCATGCTCTGCCTATTGCCAGCTCAATAAATTTTTGTGTGGTGGTGTCAGCATTTTATTCAGCTCTGTAGTAACTTGAAATAAAATTAGTGCTGGACCAAAATGATCCGTATTTTTGTTTCTTTCAGCCAGACTCTTCACTAGCATAATTTTTAGGTCTTCTCACTGCTCTTACTTTGTGGAAACTTTCATTTACCAAATGACATAGTATTAAATGTCTGGGAGACTGTTTTATTGCAGAACTTAAAGACAACATTTGGTACCAGCAATTATCTTAATTGCAGGGTCATTTTGCATGTATGTTTGACTATTACATTTTGGTATAACTTACAAGTTTAGGTATAGATAAAAAAGCAAAAGAATTCTCTAACAATATTCTCTTTGAGTTAGATCATCAAAGCTTCTCACCATTTTTTCCTTTTGAAGGTATTGTAAGATGTTTTATAAGACAAAGTTATCACAGTTAATCTGATTAGAAATAAAGGTAGGACATGATTCTTCTTCGTGTGAATCTTCTTTATGTCTCTTTGGTGGGGTAATTTTATGTATGTACACAGGTCTACAGAATTCATGGAGTCCATTTGATATGTCTTTCCTTTCTCAGAGTTTTAATCCGTGTTTTATCTAGTCATTTAGTCAAAATATTCTTTATATGACTCCTAGTTACTATTGGTGTCATTATGGATTACACATCCTGTAGGCTTTTTCATAGACTTTTTTTTTTCTGTGAAATTCCTGTGAGAAATAAAATCTTTGGAGATTTTTGTTTTGAGTGTAACACCGAGATAGAAAATTAGGATTTATCTCTTTTTCTCTTTTACTGTCTCTCAACCAAGGTCCTTACTAAATTACATTCCTTACCTATACTTTTCCCTGTAATTTCTTCCGAATTATCATTTTTGCTGTCCTAGATTATTCAGATGCTTTGAACTACTGTATAACTGCTGATTTTATTTTACCCTGCAAAGGATGTTTTGTATACAATAAGCCTATATGCGGTGGATGAAGAGTTTGAGATTAAAATATATTCATTAATCTTCCCTTCTGTAGTTCTCAGTAATAAATTCAGTTAATTAAAGAGAAGAGGCCTATTTGATCTGTATGTGAAAGTTGTTTTCTGTTATTCTTAAACCTCATCAGCAATAGGAAATCAGGCACAGTGATAATTAAAGTTTATAGGTTTACAGGATTGCTATGTCATTACCTTGTTTGTTTGCTTGTTTGTTTTCCTAGATGATGTAAGACCACTATGGAATTGTTGCCTCATAGAAAACTAAAATTTATTGCCTGTATATTCTTTGCAATTATTAGTTAATAAAATTTGCAAAATAGTTAATAAACATTTTATATATATATATATATATATATGTTTTGAATTCTTGGTACTAAGGGTCTAGATTGGTTACTCTGACATCAACTTCTTTCATAATGCTGTTTAAAAACTGGATTACATTTAAATGTAAGAACCAGAATAAAAGGTGTACTAGAAAGACGATATGCTTTTCTCACATTTGAAATTTTATTTCTCACTCATGAGTCTTTTACAGAATCAGTCTACTTTTCTAAAAAAAGCAAATCGTAGAGGATTTTTGAAAATTGAAAGGTCATGTGTGACTTCTTAAGGAAGTGTTCGTCATCTACATGGGAGTATCAAAGAAATAGTTACAAAACAGAAAACGTACAGTCTCAATTAAATTTGGAGGAAAACCTCTACATATTTGTTTTTCCAGATGAATTTTTTCTTTAGCTCATATGCCACTACATTTTTGTAGACTTGTTCATGACATATCCTCCTATACTTGCCTTCTATGATAATAGGGTATTTTGTTGCAAGCTGACTTCCTCAAGAAGAAAACCTGAGATATTTTTAGAAATGGGAGTTTGTATTTTCTGGCCAAGAAAAAAAAAAAAAAAGGCCAGATCTTTATGATAGTTTAAAATCATAGGTTCTAATTTTATAGACTGTAATGTAAGAATACCAAGTCTTTGCTGCCTTTTCTAATAGTATTCATACATTTAACTTTGATGTAAGTGTAAGTAGTATCTACTGAAACAGTTCCTTTTCTTTGGAAGTTTAAGTAGCTTATTAACTTTTACAGATTCCTGTTAGCTAGCTAGAGAAGGAGATTGTAAAATTGATATGTTCAGTGCAGTCAACCAAAATGTTCACAGAATTTCTTCTTAAGTAATAAAGGTAATGACTGTCTTATACTGAGCATTTGGTATGTGCCAGGTATTGTATTGTGTGTTTTATATTCATGATTTAATGAAATTGACATCGTTATTGTCTCAATCTTCCTGAATACAAAACTGAGGCTTAGAGAAGGTAAGCAGCTTGCCCAAGGTCAAATAGCTAGTAGGTGGTGGGCTGCTAGTTATTATGAAGTGAATAGAGGTAGGTACTTGATGGTGCTGCCTCAGTAACATAAGAATTTCCTGAAATATATCTAGATTCTGCACTCCCAGATGAGATAATGTAAACATGGTAGCTGTCCCCTAGAGGACATAATGCCCATGTTTTCGGATTCTTTAATTCCTCACAGCTAGATCATGTTCAGTTTCCTATATCTGCATGTTTTTTCTTGGTCCTCCTGGGGCTGTTACTCTTCCCTCTGCAAAGTTCTCCTGCACACTGAGAAGTCACATGTCCTAGGAGACCTTATTCTGCCTGCTACCCCTACTTCTGTGTTTTAAAACTTTCTGATTTTGTTTCATCCTCTATTTCTCACATGCTCAGGGCTGTTAACTCAAACCAGCCTTTGAGCTTGCATCAGCTGTTAGTATTGCCGTTGTCTCATGCCTCTTTATAGCCTGTTTCTAAGTGGTTGTCCTTAGTGGACCACAGATAGGAAAAATGGTGTAGATTATGATAGTATTTGTGCATATCATTTGAATTTCACCACAATTCTGTAAATCAGGCCTATTCCTATTTCAGAAGACCTGTTTAGAAGAGTTCTGGGCTACATACATCCACTCGATTGCAGGTTTATCATCACATATTTTCATATATTAAAATTTTATTTCTGGTTGTATTTGCTTTTTAAAAATTGGTGGTGAAGTTTCTCTGTAATTTGTACATTTAGGTTTTGGTTAAGTTTTCTCCTGTGAATGCTTAAAAGAACTTTTGCTATAAGATAAAAGATGGCTTATGTTTCCTGTAAGTATACAGTGTTAATTATTTGTATCAAATCAACACGTAGCTCACTTACTCTACTAACATTTTAGTATTTATTAACTTAAATTCATCTTAGATATAATTATTTTTGATAGTTCCATCTTTTGCTTATAAGCCAGTACAAAGATTCAGATCAGACTCATATTAGAGATCATATGTACCATCCAGCTTTACTAATAGCAGTCAGAACGCACATGAAGCAAGAAGAGAGATCTAGAACTCTGAGTGATTCCCCATGTCCATCTTTTTTATGTCAGGCACTTTGCGGCCCAGAGTAGATGAGGCCTTTAAATGAGGAAGTGTAGTGACAATAAACTATTTGTAAAAAAAAATTTTTAAAAAATGAAGAAGTGTAGTTATTACCTCATAGCAGAGAGCATTTAGATTTTGGAACTTGTCCATTCTATTCCCCAGGATTGTATAGTTGAAATGATTTTCTGCAGTGGCTCATGCCTCATAACTCTGTAGATTTTTGAGTTTGTTTACGGTAAGCATCCTTAAGGGACATCCTACTAAGAGCATTGTTTAGGTAAGGATTTTCCTCTTAACAAAAATCACTAATCTGTTTACCAGGAAGACCAGTTAACAGTATATTCTTATTAACAAGTACATTAAACTCCTTCACCTACTTTTCCTAGAGTTTCTTTCTGATAAAGAAAATGAATGGATCCCAGGACCACTGTTTTAATTTTTCCCTGATTTGTAATAGTCTTTTGGTTTTCTTTGTTTGTGTTTCTCTCCTCCTGTTTGGAGACTATGCCAAACCTATAGAAAACTTGTAATTGTACAATATAATAAGAATAATGGTACATTGTGTCATATTCATGTTTACTAATGTTGTTGAGTTCTAATCTTTTGGTTTAGATGTTGTCTCAAATGTCTCCATTTTAAAGGCACCTTTTTCTGTTTGCAGCTATTAAGTAAATTTGTGGAAGTAACAACTTTGAGACGATATGAATATCCTGTAGTCTTTCACCCAGTGATTGATGTTCTTTGGCTGAATCAGTCAACAGTATTTTTATTGTTTCTGTTTCTCTGTTGAGATTTTTTATTTCTCTGATAAAATTGTAATTCACTTAGGGGAAATTTTACAAATATATGCAGGTATATATCATTGAGGTTATTGATAATAGCCATTTTTGCCTCTGGAGAATGCAAATGTTTCTATGTTTTGGTTCTTCATATGAGGATGTTACCCTGGGCATTATGGAGGTCGGGTAGTAGAGATTCTGGGTTTGATTCATTTTCTGCAAAGGGTGGTTGTATTAGAAGTTAATGTTTTTAATTGGGTTTACCTACATACTTTGCCTCTTAGACATCAGCTCCAGCCTCCGTTCAGATCTTTTCTGTTTCAGTGACCCACTTGGAATTGGCTCTTCCGCATATTCCAGAACCATGCAGACTGCAGTTAGCCTTAGGCTGTACTCTGAAGAGGTGGAACTTATTTGTCAAGCTTCCCATCTTTACATTAGCTTAGTCAGCTTCGACTCCCTATCAGTCTTTCTGCTTTCCTTTACTTTCCATTACCTCCAGGCAGGGCTTTTTCTAGTCTGTCCAAGCTTTAGGACAGTTGCTGGGGGAAGTAAGCGACAAGGGAGTTAATTGTATTGATCTGTTAGTATCTTCATCTCATACCCAGAAATGAAGGCATCCAAAGCTGGAAGTAACTGTAACTTCCTGAGTAAAGAGACCTGAGCACTCCAAGACTCTCTAGGTTTAAATCTTAAGAGAGAGATGAGGAAGAATAAGTCCAAGAGATTGAGAAAGAATAGCCATGGGAGGAGAAGGAGCCAAGAGGGTTTGGTATCTAGGAAACCAAGGGACGCTTTCAGGACGGGAGTGATCAGCTAGATGTTTTTGGTGGTAGTGGCAGTGGTTGTGCTTTCAAAGTTAGCAGTATTAGTTTCATCGTGCAAGCTCCATTATTTGATGATGGTGATGATTGAGGAGTTTTTTTAAGTTGTAGCTCCTCTGTGGCCTAGCCTACTTTGCAGAACCGTGCTGACAGAACCAAAATGGGTGTTGTTCTTACTCATGTGATCCTAAGTTTGCCTTCCCTCCTCCCTGCCCCCATCCTGTTTCGTACCTGTGAAAAGATGTCTGACAACTTTGAAGGCTGAATTTGTTTCAAAGCCCTGCTTCTTCATTGCTGAAACCTAGAAGCTTCAGACAGTGGTCCAAGCATGGAAGAGGTATCATGTTTCTCTTTCTCATTTACCTCCCAAGTTCCTCGAGCATCTGTGCCTTATGATCTCTTATGGCGGTGGGGTCTGCAGCAATCCACACTGTGATTTGAAAGCACCTTTCATGTATTTATAGTTTTTATTAGGTTATTTTTCTGTAGTGCATTAAGGAAATCAAGCAGTAAGTGATTTCTTGAAACCTTGAGGTTACCTTTAAAGATCCCCAGTAAAAACTCAACATGATGTTCTTTCATAAAAGGCAGAAGTAGCTCTCTTCTGCAGAACATTTTAGCCATTCAGACACACATGAGGACAGTTCCACCTTCACGACTGTTTAATTTTTCTCCTTTATTTCTCCTTGTCCCATCACATCTTTTTCCCCACCTTGTTTGCTTTTCTTTTACTGTAGCTCCTGGTAATATCTGTTCTAGTGGACACTTTATTACATGGATAGCTCATACAATGGGTGAATGGGGAGACTGAGCAATGTCACATTCAGTGACTTTTGGACTAAGTTGAATCTGAAAAAACACCTGTTGTCGGAGAGGACAAGCGGTCTTACCCTGCTGAGGTCAGTAGGGGCTTTCTTTCGATGCCTCTGCCTACTTTGTCACTAGAACATGATAAAGTTTTTCCATCTAACACCCCTGTCTATAGGCGAAAAGAAAAATAAGTAAATATAAATTGAAAACTAAAAACCAGGAATCTAAGTCGTGGAGTTCAACTATAATTCAGGTGATGAACTTGGACCTCTCTCTAGGCTTCCATTTCATAACCATCAAATGAAGAAGATTGAATGGATTAGCTTTTAAAAAGTCATTTCCTGCTTCCCCATTCTGTTCTTTTATCTGAATTTGTTTACTCACAACCTTTTCTTCCCTGTCTCTTTCAGGCATGAGCAAAAGAACTGGCTTTGTAACTTTATACTGAGATAATATTTAGATTTTGAAGTAGTGTAGTAATTGGAATTTCTCTTTTAATTACAAAGCAACAATTGACCTGTTTTAACATATTATAATATCGCTTATATCTCTTCGATACCTATTTTACTAAATCAGCCATTCCTTATTTATTTCATATTTTTTGGAGAGTAAGGCCTTTCTAGACATTTACCCTTTTAAAAGTTAACTTTTGGGGCGCCTGGGTGGCTTAGTCGGTTAAGCGTCCGACTTTCGCTTAGGTCATGATCTCGCGGTTCGTGGGTTCGAGCCCCGCGTCAGGCTCTGTGCTGACTGCCGGCTCAGAGCCTGGAGCCTGTTTCAATCTGTGACTCCCTCTCTCTCTGACCCTCCCCTGCTCACGCTGTCTCTCTCTCTCTCTCCTAGAAATAAATAAAACATTAAAAAAAAAAGTTTAAAAAAAA